>NC_041382.1:382965974-383017463 GCF_002162155.2 Triticum dicoccoides | reverse complement strand
CCCGATCAACAGGACCCCCATTTCAACCGTAGGAGGTCCGTTTCCTCCGTTTTGCGGTACGCCACACCCCTCCTGATCAACAGGACCCCCGTTTCGACCGTAGGAGGTCCGTTTCCTTCGTTTTGCGGTACGCCACACCCCTCCCGATCAACAGGACCCCCGTTTCTGTTGGAAATATACCCTAGAGGCAATAATATATTAGTTATTATCATATTTCCTTGTTCATGATAATCGTTTATTATCCATGCTAGAATTGTATTGATAGGAAACTCAGATACATGTGTGGATACATAGACAACACCATGTCCCTAGTAAGCCTCTAGTTGACTAGCTCATTGATCAATAGATGGTTACGATTTCCTGACCATGGACATTGGATGTCGTTGATAACGGGATCACATCATTAGGAGAATCATGTGATGGACAAGACCCAATCCTAAGCCTAGCACAAAGATCGTGTAGTTCGTATGCTAAAGCTTTTCTAATGTCAAGTATCATTTCCTTAGACCATGAGATTGTGCAACTCCCGGATACCGTAGGAATGCTTTTGGTGTGCCAAACGTCACAACGTAACTGGGTGGCTATAAAGGTACACTACGGGTATCTCCGAAAGTGTCTGTTGGGTTGGCACGAATCGAGACTGGGATTTATCACTCCGTGTGACGGAGAGGTATCTCTGGGCCCACTCGGTAGGACATCATCATATGTGCAATGTGACCAAGGAGTTGATCACGGGATGATGTGTTACGGGACGAGTAAAGAGACTTGCCGGTAACGAGATTGAACAAGGTATCAGATACCGAGGATCGAATCTCGGGAAAGTAAAATACCGCTAGACAAAGGGAATTGAATATGGGATTGATTGAATCCTCGACATTGTGGTTCATCCGATGAGATCATCGTGGAACATGTGGGAGGCAACATGGGTATCCAGATCCCGTTGTTGGTTATTGGCCGGAGAGGTGTCTCGGTCATGTCTGCATGGTTCCCGAACCCGTAGGGTCTACACAATTAAGGTTCGATGACGCTAGGGTTATAGGGAATAGATATACGTGGTTACCGAATGTTGTTCGGAGTCCCGGATGAGATCCCGGACATCACGAGGAGTTCCGGAATGGTCCGGAGGTACTGATTTATATATGGGAAGTTTTGGGTGCTATCGGTAACGTACCTGGACCACTGGGAGGGTCCCGGGGGTCCACCAGGTGGGGCTACCTGCCCCAGAGGGCTGCATGGGCCAAGTGTGAGAGGGGACCAGCCCCAGGTGGGCTGGTGCATCCCCCCCCCCCCCACCAGGGCCCAAGGCGAAGAGAGAAGGGAAAAAAGGGAAACCCTAGGCTCAGATGGGCCTAAGGCCCACCTAGTGGTGAGCCCCCCTCTCTCCCCCCTTGGCCGCCCCCTAGATGGGATCTAGGGCTGGCCGCCACCCCTAGGGGTGGAAACCTAGGTGGGGGTGCAGCCTCTCCCTTTCCCCTATATATAGTGGGGTTTTGGGCTGCCATACACACGAGAACATCTCCTTCTTGGCGCAGCCCTACCTCTCTCCCTCCTCGTCTCTTGCGGTGCTTGGCGAAGCCCTGCTGGAGTACCACGCTCCTCCACCACCACCACACTATCGTGCTGCTGCTGGACGGAGTCTTCCCCAACCTCTCCCTCTCTCCTTGCTGGATCAAGGCATGGGAGACGTCACCGGGCTGCATGTGTGTTGAACGCGGAGGTGCCGTCCGTTCGGCACTAGGATCATTGGTGATTTGGATCACGGAGAGTACGACTCCATCAACCCCGTTCACTTGAACGCTTCCGCTCAGCGATCTACAAGGGTATGTAGATGCACTCTCCTTCCCCTCGTTGCTAGATTACTCCATAGATTGATCTTCGTGATGCGTTGAAAATTTTGAATTTCTACTACGATCCCCAACAGTGGCATCATGAGCTAGGTCTATGCGTAGTTTCTATGCACGAGTAGAACACAAAGTAGTTGTGGGCGTCGATTTTTTCAATTTACTTGCTGTTACTAGTCTTATCTTGATTCGGCGGCATTGTGGGATGAAGCGGCCCGGACCAACCTTACACGTATGCTTACGTGAGACCGGTTCCACCGACTGACATGCACTAGTTGCATAAGGTGGCTGGCGGGTGTCTGTCTCTCCCACATTAGTCAGATCGGATTCGATGAACAGGGTCCTTATGAAGGGTAAATAGAAATTGGCAATTCACGTTGTGGTTTTTGCGTAGGTAAGAAACGTTCTTGCTGGCAACCAATAGCAGCCACCTAAAAAAACTTGCAACAACAATTAGAGGGCGTCTAACTTGTTTTTGCAGCAAGTGTTTTGTGATATGATGTGGCCAAAGGATGTGATGAATGATATATGTGATGTATGAGATGATCATGTTCTTGTAATAGGAATAACGACTTGCATGTCGATGAGTATGACAACCGGTTGGAGCCATAGGAGTTGTCTTAATTTATTTATGACCTGCGTGTCAACATAAACGTCATGTAATTACTTTACTTTATTGCTAACCGTTAGCTGTAGTAGTAGAAGTAATAGTTGGCGAGACAACTTCATGAAGACACGATGATGGAGATCATGGTGTCATGTCGGTGACGATGATGATCATGGAGCCCCGAAGATGGAGATCAAAAGGAGCAAAGTGATGATGGCCATATCATGTCACTATTTGATTGCATGTGATGTTTATCATGTTTTTACATCTTATTTGCTTAGAACGATGGTAGCTTAAATAAGATGATCCCTCACTAAAATTTCAAGAAAAGTGTTCTCCCTAACTGTGCACCGTTGCGAAGGTTCGTCGTTTCGAAGCACCACATGATGTTCGGGTGTGATAGATTCTTACGTTCGAATACAACGGCTGTTGACGAGCCTAGCATGTACAGACATGGCCTCGGAACACATGCGAAACACTTAGGTTAACTTGACGAGCCTAGCATGTACAGACATGGCCTCGGAACACGGAGGACCAAAAGGTCGAACATGAGTCGTATAGAAGATGCAATCAACATGAGATGTTCACCGATGATGACTAGTCCGTCTCACGTGATGATCGGACACGGCCTAGTCGATTCGATCATGTATCACTTAGATGACTAGAGGGATGTCTATCTGAGTGGGAGTTCATGAAATAATCAGATGAACTCAATTATCATGAACATAGTCAAAAGGACTTTGCAAATTATGTCGTAGCTCACGCTTTAGTTCTACTGTTTTACATGTGTTCCTAGAGAAAATTTAGTTGAAAGTTGATAGTAGCAATTATGCGGACTGGATCCGTAAATAGAGGATTGTCCTGATTGCTGCGCAGAAGGATTATGTCCTTAATGCACCGCTCAGTGAGCTGACCCGCGAATGTCGGTTATGGATGTTGCGAACATCTTACATAAACGTTTTGATGACTACATGATAGTTCAGTGTGTAATGCTAAATGGTTAGAATTGAGGCACCAAAGATGTTTTTGAAACATCGCAGAACATATGAGATGTTCCAAGGACTGAAATTGGGATTTCAGGCTAGTGTCCACGTCAAGAGGTATGAGACCTTTGACAAGTTTCTTAAGCCTACAAACTAAGGAGAAAAGCTCAACCGTTGAGCATGTGCTCAGATTGTATGAGTACAACAATCGCTTGAATCGAGTGGGAGTTAATCTTCCAGATGAGATAGTGATGGTTCTCCAAAGTCACTGTCACCAAGCTACTGGAGCTTCGTGATGAACTATAACATATCAGGGATAGATATGATCCTTGAGCTATTCGCGACACCGCGAAAGTAGAAATCAAAAGGGAGCATCAATTGTTTATGGTTAGTAAAACCACTAGTTTCAAGAAGGGCAAAGGCAAGAAAGTGATACTTCATGAAACAACAAATCAGTTGCTGCTCTAGTGAAGAAACCCAAAGTTGAACCCAAGCCCGAGACTAAGTGCTTCTGTAATAAGGGGAACGGCCACTAAAGCAGAAACACCCTAGATACTTGGTAGATGAGAAGGCTGACAAGGTTGACAGAAGTATGTATTGGACATATATTAAATGTGTACTTTACTATTACTCCTAGTAGCAGCAGGGTATTAGATACCGATTCGGTTGCTAAGTGTTAGTAACTCGAAATAAAAGGCTACAGAATAAACGGAGACTAGCCAAAGGTGAGACGACGATAGGTGTTGGAAGAGTTTCCAAGGTTGATGTGATCAAACATCACACGCTCCGTCTACCATCGGGGTTGGTGTTAAACCTAAATAATTGTTATTTGGTGTTTGCGTTGAGCATGGACATGATTAGATTATGTTCATCGCAATGTGGTTATTCATTTAAGGAGAATAATGGTTACTCTGTTTATTTGAATAATACCTTCAATGGTCTTACACCTAAAATGAATGGTTTATTAAATCCCGATCGTAGTGATACACATGTTCATGCCAAAAGATATAAGATAGTAATGATAGTACCACATACTTGTGGCACTGCAATTTTAGTCACAATGGTATAAAACGCATGAAGAAGCTCCATGTTGATGGATCTTTGGACTCGCTTGATTTTGAATCACTTGAGACATGCAAATCATACCACATGAGCAAGATGACTGAAAGGCCTCGTTTTCATTAAGATGGAACAAGAAAGCAACTTGTTGGAAGTAATACATCTTGACGTGTGCAGTCCAATGAGTGCTGAGGCATGTAGTGGATATCGTTATATTCTTACTTCACAGATGATTTGAGAAGATGCTGAGTATATTTACTTGATGAATCACGAGTCTGAATTATTGAAAGGTTCAAGTAATTTCAGGGTGAAGTTGAAGATCGTCGTGACAAGAGGATAAAATATCTATGATATGATCATAGAGATGAATATCTGAATTACGAGTTTGGCACAGAATTAAGACATTGTGGAAATTGTTTCACAACTAATACAGCCTGGAACACCATAGTGTGATGGTGTGTCCGAACATCATAACTGCACCCTATTGGATATGATGCATACCATGATGTCTCTTATAGAATTACCATGATAGTTTATGGGTTAGGCATTAGAGACAACCACATTCACTTTAAATAGGGAACCACGTAATTCCGATGAGATGACACCGTATGAACTATGGTTTAGAGAAACCTAAGCTGTCATTTGTTAAAAGTTTGGGGCTGCGACGCTTATGTGAAAAAGTTTCAGGCTGATAAGCTCGAACCCAAAGAGGATAAATGCATCTTCATAGGACACCCAAAACAGTTGGGTATACCTCCTGTCTCAGATCCGAAAGCAATAGGGATTGTTTCTCGAATCGGGTCCTTTCTCGAGGAAAAGTTTCTCTCAAAGGAATTGAGTGGGAGGAAGATAGAACTTGATAAGGTTGTTGAACCTTTACTTCAACCAGAGAGTAGTGCAGCACAGGAAAAATGTTTCTGTGGCACCTGCCTCAGTTGAAGAGAAAGCTAATGATGATGATCATGGAGCTTCAGATCAAGTTACTATCGAACCTCATGGGTTGACAAGGGTGTGTACAACTTCTAAGTGGTAACCCTGTCTTAAAGGTCACGTTGTTGGACAACGATGAATCTATGAGCTATGGAGAAGCGATGGTGGGCCTGAATTCCGAAAATTGGCTCGAGGCCATAAAATCCGAGAGAGGATCCATGTATGAAAACAAAGTGTAGACTTTGGAAGAACTACTTGATGGTCGTAAGGCTGTTAGGTACATGTGGATTTTAAGAAGAAGACAGACGTGGATGGTAATGTCATCGTCTATGCTCGACTTGTGGTGAAGAGTTTTTCACAAGTTCAAGCAGTTGACTACGATGAGATTTTCTCACCCGTAGCGATGCTTAAGTCCGTCGGAATCATGTTAGAATAAGCTGCAATCTGGCAGATGGATGTCAAAACAAGTTTCCTTACCAGTTTTCGTAAGGAAAGGTTGTATGTGATACAATCAGAAAGGTTTTGTCCATCCTAAGGATGCTAAAAGGTATGCTAGCTCCAGCGATCCTTCCATGGACTAGAGCAAGCATCTTGGAGTCGGAATATATACTTTGATGGAGTAATCAAAGTTTATGGGTTTATACAAAGTTTGTTAGAAACTTGTATTTACAATAAAGTGAGTGGGAGCACTACAACATTTCTGATAAGTATATGTGGATGACATATTGTTGATCTGAAATGCTGTAGAATTTCTGGAAAGCATATAGGGTTATTTGAAAGGTGTTTTTCAATGGAAAACCTAGATTAAGCTACTTGAACATTGAGCATCAAGATCTATAAGGATAGATAAAAAACGCTTAATGGTACTTTCAATTGAGCACATACCTTGACATGATCTTGAAGGTGTTCAAGATGGATCAGCCAAAGAAGGAGTTCTTGCTTGAGTTGTAAGGTATGAAGTTAAGACTTAAAGCTCGACCACGGCAGAAGAAAGAGGAAGGAAGAAGGTCGTCCCCTATGCTTTTGTCATAGGCTCTATACGGTATGCCATGCTGAGTACCGCACCTGATGTGTGCCTTGCCACATGTATGGCAAGAGGGTACAAAGGTGATCTAGGAGTAGATCAGTAGATAGCGGTCAAAATTATCCTTAGAGGAATAAGGATATGTTTCTCGGTTATGGAGGTGATAAAGAGTTCAACGTATAGAGTTACGTCGATGCAAGCTTAACACCTATCCGGATAGCTCTGAGTAGAGATACCAGATACGTATAATGGAGCAACAATTTAGAATAGCTCCAAGTAGAATAGTTATTTGAAATGGCTCCAAATATAGCGTAGTAGCTGCATCTACAAGATGACATAGACATTTGCGAAGTACATACAGATCTGAATGTTGCAGACCCGTTGACTAAAACCTCTCTCACAAGCATAACATGATCAAACCCAGAACTCTTTGGGTGTTGGTCACATGGGGATGTGACCTTGAGTGTTAATCACATAGCGATGTGAACTGGATTATTGACTCTAGTGCAAGTGGGAGACTATTGGAAATATGCCCTAGAGGCAATAATAAATTTGTTATTATCATATTTCCTTGTTCATGATAATCGTTTATTATCCATGCTAGAATTGTATTGATAGGAAACTCAGATACATGTGTGGATACATAGACAACACCATGTCCCTAGTAAGCCTCTAGTTAACTACCTCGTTGATCAATAGATGGTTACGGTTTCCTGACCATGGACATTGGATGTCGTTGATAACGGGATCACATCATTAGGAGAATCATGTGATGGACAAGACCCAATCCTAAGCCTAGCACAAAGATCGTTTAGTTCGTATGCTAAAGCTTTTCTAATGTCAAGTATCATTTGCTTAGACCATGAGATTGTGCAACTCCCAGATATCGCATGAATGCTTTGGGCGTGCCAAATGTCACAACGTAACTGGGTGGCTATAAAGGTACACTACGGGTATCTCCGAAAGTGTCTGTTGGGTTGGCACGAATCGAGACTGGGATTTGTCACTCCGTGTGACGGAGAGGTATCTCTGGGCCCACTCAGTAGGACATCATCATATGTGCAATGTGACCAAGGAGTTGATCATGGGATGATGTGTTACGGAATGAGTAAACAGACTTGCCGGTAATGAGATTGAACAAGGTATCGGATACCGACGATCGAATCTCGGGCAAGTACAATACCGCTAGACAAAGGGAATTGAATACGGGATTGATTGAATCCTCGACATCGTGGTTCATCCGATGAGATCATCGTGGAACATGTGGGAGCCAACATGGGTATCCAGATCCCGCTGTTGGTTATTGGCCGGAGAGGTGTCTCGGTCATGTCTGCATGGTTCCCGAACCCGTAGGGTCTACACACTTAAGGTTCGATGACACTAGGGTTATAGGGAATAGATATACGTGGTTACATAATGTTGTTCAGAGTCCCGGATGAGATCCCGGACATCACGAGGATTTCCAGAATGGTCCGGAGGTAAAGATTTATATATGGGAAGTCCTGTTTTGGTCACCGGAAAAGTTTCGGGTGCTATCGGTAACGTACCGGGACCACCGGGAGGGTCCCGGGGGTCCACCAGGTGGGGCTACCTGCCCCAGAGGGTTGCATGGGCCAAGTGTGAGAGGGGACTAGCTCCAGGTGGGCTGGTGCCCCCCCCACCAGGGCCCATGGCAAAGAGAGAAGGGAAAAGGGGTAACCCTAGGCTCAGATGGGCCTAAGGCCCACCTAGTGGTCCGCCCCCCCTCTCTCCCCCCTTGGCCGCCCCCTAGATGGGATCTAGGGCTGGCCGCCACCCCTAGGGGTGGAAACCTAGGTGGGGGCGCAGCCCCTCCCTTTCCCCTATATATAGTGGGGTTTTGGGCTGCCATACACACGAGAACATCTCCTTCTTGGCGCAGCCCTACCCCTCTCCCTCCTCGTGCTGCTGTTGGACGGAGTCTTCCCCAACCTCTCCCTATCTCCTTGCTGGATCAAGGCATGGGAGACGTCACCGGCCTGCATGTGTGTTGAACGCAGAGGTGTCGTCCGTTCGGCACTAGGATCATCGGTGATTTGGATCACGGCGAGTACGACTCCATCAACCCCGTTCACTTGAACGCTTCTGCTTAGCGATCTACAAGGGTATGTAGATGCACTCTCCTTCCCCTCGTTGCTAGATTACTCCATAGATTGATCTTGGTGATGCGTAGAAAATTTTGAATTTCTGCTACGATCCCCAACAGTTTCGGCCGTAGGAGGTCCGTTTCCTCCGTTGTGCGGTACGCCAGGCCTCGTTTCCATTGCCTCTTCCGTCCAAGCCCTCTCGATGAACACGACCACGCATTCCGTTCCGACCCATGAACACGACGACGACGATGTTTCTCCGTTCCGACCCAGCCATGTACACGAGCCCTCGTCGTACGTATGCGCGAGTAGGCATTCGAGACCCTGCCCGTATGTACACATACGTGGCCGTATTTTCCTTCTTGCACCCTGGCCGTTGTATGTACGTGTACATGCTACGTGCGCGCCTCTACTACGACACATGTGCGCCTCTACTACGACACGTGCGCGCTTCTACATCGACCAGTATGTACGTACACGTTCGCAACCAGAATGACAACGTTGCATACGCTTCGACCAGGTGGGTCCCGACTGTCAGGCACTTCCTAGCCTGTGAAGATGTAGCTGGTGGGTCCCAGCAGTCAGGGGCGAATCATTTTTTTGCCCGGACGCACTTCCTTGCGTGCGAAGATGTAGCTGGTGGGTCCCAGCAGTCGGGGGGCGGTGGGTCCCAACAGTCAGGGGGGCAAATCGTTTTGGTTTTATTTTTTTTGCCCGGACGCACTTCCTTCCGTGCGAAGATCTAGCTGGTGGGTCCCAGCAGTCAGGGGGCGAATTGTTTTTTTACCAGGACGCACTTCCTTGCGTGCAAAGGTGTAGCTGGTGGGTCCCAGCAGTCAGGGGGAAATGTTTTTTTCGCTAAATGTGGTGGCCCGTCCGGTGGGTCCCTGCTGTCAGGTGGAGGAATCATTATTTACCGCGTAATAAGGAGGCACTTCCTTGCTGCCGCCGTGGACCCAGTTGTCAGCCTCTCCACGTAGGGTCCACGTCCGATGGAAGTCGTTCCTTGACCACGTTGACCACGCCGCGCCGAGAGCACCAGGGCGGTGGACGACAGCGAGGCCTAGGAAGGGGACGACGCGGAGGCGGTGAAGACGTGGGAGTGGATGCCCATGCGGAGAGGAGTATGAGGGTTCACTCGTTCGGCTGCGGTGTGAGGATGCCATCGCCGCAGGGCCTGGCCAGCGATGGGAATAGTAGGGGCGGTGAGGCCTCCGCGGCATCACAGCCGGCCACGGGAGGCAGGAGCGGCGGCACGACTGGCGCTGCTTTGGGTGGCTGGAGCAAGAAGACCAGATGTTGAAGAAGCACTACGGCCGTTGGATGGACATCGTACGGTCACTGGAGCTAGAGTCGTTCATATTGACTAAGTTGACAAAGCACTTCGTCCCCATCAACTTAGTAGGCCGACAAGTCAGCCTCCCACCAAGGTGGGTCCCAGCTAGCCGAGGGAGTATTCATTTTTTTGTGCGTAATAAGGAGGCACTTCCAGTGGGTTCGAGCTGACAGCGGGGGGAATGTTTCGACTGTATGAGGCCTCGCCATCGCCGGAGAATAACAGCAGGTGTGGGTGAGTAGAGGGATGGATAGGCCAGCGATGGGAGTACAGTGGGGCGGTGAGGCCTGCGCGGCAGCAGAGCCGGCCGCGTTGAGGAGGGTGCAGGCAGTCCCGCCGGTGCCTGTTTGAGCGGCTGGAGTAGGAAGAGCAGAGATTGAAGAAGCACGACGGCCGTTGGATGGCCATCCAACAGTCACTGCTTGTGCGTCAACCTTTTTTTTAGGAAAGCCTCAAATCTGTGGGAAACAGCATACAGCCCATCTGCCATTATTTCTAATAATTTACAGACCATTTGCTAATTATTAAGGTTTTTCTGGAGCCCATATTCTTTTTGTTAGCATTACAGCCCATATTGTGGCCACGGTTAAAAAATTATACGAAATTTTGCATATTTCGGTGCGGTCTGAACTGTTTTTAATCCCGAAATTTCGACTCACATTCAAACTAATTTTAAAAATAAATGTATATCAATATAAAATCCAACAAATTCTCCACGCATAAAAATTAATGTAATTTCAAATCTTGAAATGAAAAAAAAAGATATTTGAAACTAATTGTCGTTTTGATGTGTTTTAAAAATGTACAGCTCATTTCTCATTATTGATGGGCCATTTTCTCGGCCAGCCGAATGAAAGCTCTCCTCCTCGTCTTGAAAGATTTGCAGCCCAACAGGCCTGACAAAGCGACTTACTTGGCAAATCACAAAAAAACTGGGCTGTGGCCGTGGACCCAGCTGTCAGCCTCTCCACGTATAGTACTCTTCCGACGGAATGTCATTGACCACGATGACCACTCCGCGCCGAGAGCACCAAGGTGGTGGACGACGGCGAGGCCTAGGAAGGGGACGACGCGGAGCCGGGGAAGACATGGCAGTGGATGCCCACGCAGAGAGGAGTACGAGGGTTCACTGGTTCGGCTGCGGTGTGAGGCTGCCGTCGTCGCAGGGCCTGGCTAGCGGTGGGAGTAGTAGGGGGCGATGAGGCCTCATCGGCAGCACAGCCGGCCATTGGAGGCAGGAGTAGGCGGTCTCCTCGGCGCTGGTTTGGGCGGCTGGTGCAAGAAGAGCAGCGATTGAAGAAGCAGCAGGACCGTTCGATTCAAATCCAACGGTTACTGCTGCTAGAATCGTTTGTTGACTAAGTTGACAAGCCCTGCGTACGCGTCAACTTAGTAGGCTCACAGGTTAGCCTCCCAACCGGTGCGCCCCAGATGTCAGTGGGAGGAATCATTTTTTTCGCGTAATAAGGAGGCAGTTGATTGCGTGCGGCCAGGCCAGTGGAGGGAGTAGGGTGGGCCGGGGAAGCCTGCACGGCATCACAGCGGGCCACAAGAGGAGGGAGCAGGCAGTCCCGCCGGCGCTAGTTTAGGCGGCTGGAGCAGGAAGATCAGAGATTAAAGAAGCACGTCGGCCGTTGGATGGACATCCAACACAAACTGCTGCTAGAATCGTGTGTTCACTGACAAAGCCTTTCGTAAACAAGTCAGCCTCGAAATCTATGGCGTGTACAGCCCATTTGCTATTATTTTTATATTTTTTACTCATTTTCTAATTCATATGGAATTTATTGCAGCCCGTTTTCCATTTTTTGAATTGCTGGCCATTTTCTGGTCAGTACCAGGGTCAAAAAATTAACAAAATATGTGGGAAATTTTGGAAATTCGCAAATTTTTGCTGGGGAACGAAATATTCTTAATCCAAAAATTAATAGCCATAGTAAAACAAATTTAAAAATAAATTAGTACTATGTCATGTTAAATCCAATGAAATACGTATAAGATATCAGTGAAGAACAAAAACAAAAAAAGAAACTTATATCCCATTTGCTATAAATTATTTGGAATTTTCAACCCCTTTTGATATTACTTTTAACAGACATTGACCATACTCTTAAGCCAGGCCGGAATGCATCCCTCCTAGTCTTGAAAGATTTGCAGCCCAGTAATTCGGAGAAAACAAATAGGCCTAGCTTGGGTATTCTTCAAAAAGAAATACTGGGCTAGCTATTTTCCCAAAGAACTGGTGTATGAGCATTTAGCTTTATTTATTTATTTATTTACTTATTTATGTTTAGGCGACCATGAGCATGTACCTGGGCCGGATTCATGTGAGAGCCTCCCTTCCAGTTAATTATGGGCTTCTCTATTGGGCCTTCATCAGTGGGCTGCATGTTATCAACAAGTGGAAAATGTGTTCCGAGTTTCAAAAAAAATGCGTTCTGTACGATAAATAGTATGCGCTACGTACGGTACGGGGCACTAAAGGATCGAACCGTGCAACGACTTCCATAACATTGTGTTTGTCGTTCTAAAAACACATTTATTCAACCAACAGACGAAATATACTACTGATTGTACATTGAAAACATCAGCAGCAGCAACCAGGGCTGAGGGTGCAACAGAAGCAGTAAGGAGGCCAGAAGAGTGAAGACGCAGCTCTCTCTGCCAAACCAAACATCAGCCATCATTACAAAAGGGCTACCAAAAAAGAACAAGTGTATGCATCAAACTAAATAAAGTTCCTACTACATCAAGTGTACGCATCTAACTAACTGGCTCAGTTAGATGTTACTATTTACTAAGCTGTGGAGATTGGCTGACGGCTTGAACCAGATGGGTGCCTGACGGGGGAAACTCCAGCTAGCAGGTCGAAGTTTGATACTTGCGACCCTCTCTCCTACTTTGGGCTGCAGAGCGTGGCGGCACCTATCAGGGTATGGTGCATGCAGAGACGCATGGTACGCTGTGTACACACAGTTTTGCCTGATGAACGAAACCGCGCTGCCATCATGATCCTTGCCGTCGGTTATCTCCTGGTTAATCGGATAATTCAGTCTGACAAACAGAGAGCGTGTACCAAGGCTACTTACCAGCCTCCAGTCAAAAATTCCTGAAGGCCCAGAGAAGCTGGGATCCTGCTCAAAGACCTTGCAGTGACTGTGATTGTATTTCGCGAAACAACACGTCCGGTACGTGTGAATGGTCATCAATCTTTCACTGTCGTCTGATCGAGCCAGGAACCACCTGCAACTGCCATGCCGCTTTTCTTTGAAAGGTTCTGGGATTAGGAAGGGTAGGGACACTAGGAGGCCTACACCATCATATCAAGTTGAAGTCAAATAAAAAAGGGCTCTTGGTTTAGTTAATCTTAAGAACAGCATGTTATGAGCATGAATATTTTTTCAGCAAATGTTGACAGTAATATAATCAAGCCATCATGGTATCATAGGAAAGTAACATATTGCTGTAACTGCCGTTTGTAGCGATGACTGGAGTAGGCCAGCAATACGTCCAGCCATAGAAGGAGTCGACAGCGTAAATGAAGCCCTTGTGTTCAATTGCATCAGAGAACCATGGAGGATGTATGATCCTGTGATGGACATGCAGATTTATCCACTTACCACAGTGACCTGTCAGATAGGCGAGACCGCGGTTGAAGAACGCAATTAGCCTGAAGTCTTTATAATTCACAGATCTTGTGGGCACTTGGGAGATTACAACCTTGAGCAAATCAAACTTGGTATCATGTTGGCTACTGTAAGATTCTGAGTATTCTGGGCCGCGGTGCCAAAGCAGTGCAGTGTTAATCGAAGGAAGGGGGGATGAACCGCCGGGTGTAAACCTCCACGAGCATCCAGCTGCCGCGACCGTCGACGAACACCATCCAAGACGTGTTCATGACGACCCAGTACATACCGTTAATGTAGTTGAGGGTGACAGGGATCGGATCGCAGTCAAGGGGGTTGATGCTCGCCACCCTACGATTGTTATGCTGCGTGACACGCCGTTTCTGGAGATCAGGCGGCATCAGCAAGCAAGGAGCTGGCTTAAAAAGCTCCGGCCTGAGGGCTTTGAGTAAACGGTACAGCCCCGCGAGCACGCGGCGAGCGGCATGGTACTGAGATTGTCCACACGTGGAACAATGAGCTTGATTACCTCTGTGGGGAGCGAATTCCAGCCACTCTTTCATCGGACGCTGCTCGGTTCTGCCATTGTTAGTGCTTGGGTTTTGGACGAGGGGGGTAGGCGCCTTAGTGCGGATGGAACATTGGACGAGATTATGTGCGCACAAAGATGGAGAAGCGAATATGTGCTACGGGAAGTGGACCGGTGATGATGATTACAGCACGCCGCTTAACTTACGAGACACATACCATCAGCATAGGGTCATGTCGATGCCAGACAACTTGCTTGAGTGATCACAGTACTGGTACTCCCTGAAGTGCTATGCCCTAACTTGCTTGAGTAGAGTAGTAGAGTAGGACTCTGCTCTACTACTAGCACCGGAGGAGTAGTATATTCTAATCTAAAATAGTTACAAACATCAATGCCCGAGCGTGGAACGACTACGAACCGTGCTCAAAGACCGTGTCTACGTGGTGTTTGGACATGGGCGACAACCTCAACGCCAACGGTGCTGCTCCCGTTGCACTGTATGTGTTTCTGTCCTTCCTGTTTGAAATCGTGGTAGAATTCATGTTTCTACTTTGTATCCTACTACTATGCTAGTCCACATTATTAGTTTCATCTCTGTTATAGCTGTCATGATTTATTTTGTGCTTATTCGGATTAAATCTCGTAGTAACTTGCTCATATATTCAAATGGCGCAACGTCCCCTACAGCCACTCCCGTTTCATGGACGGCCTGGTCGATGTTGGAATTTTGCTAGTAGGCCTTTATAAGGTGAGCTCTTCTACCACTTGTATGAGCATGAGAAGAGGAGACCTACACGCATGGGCAGCGACACTGGCTACGCCGAGCATAGTTGGACTCTGCGGAGCTGGGACTTTCCCGTCGATGTGGACATGGAAAACCCATGGTGTTATTTGGACTCCCACAATGTGCACGGGGACTCCAAGGAGGTTCACCTAGACATCTGCATTTTCAAGTTAAAAGTTGATCATTAGTCTTCACTCAATGTAATCCGCTGTCTAAGCATGTGGAGACTTCCATGCATGATCTTGCTCTATTGGAGTATCGCGCATGAAAAAAAGTGTATCCATTTATGGTTTAGTCTAGAATCTTCCATGTATGAATTTTTACTACAGTACTGGTGAAAGACTTATGATGAACCATTTCTTACATATCCTCTGCCCCCTCCCAAGTCATCCTAATTTAATCCCCCCGTCTAGGTGTATAAGGGCATGGTTAATACTTAAATAGTATAGCCAACTGTTGGCTACAAGAAAGTGCCATGTCATCTGTAGCCAACATGTATAACAATGGATACTCAAAAAATAATTCTTGAAGATCATTTCCTAGAAAGCACAATAAGAGTTATTTCTTCACAAGTTTTGGATGCGGGTTGAACAGTTGAACGCTTTTGTTTGCAAAAGATACTTTTTATCTATTTCACCCGGATGTTTGTGAGCTCTAGAGATGAAATAATATCCGAACAAACCTATCCAAATGAACTAACCGAGGCATCTCCATCTTAATTTTCTCTTGCAAGTTGTGCGTGGTCCCTTCATCGTGAAAATGCTCTGGCCGTCGCATTGATTTGCATGCATGGATAGCACCACCATATTTTCAAAGGAGGAGCGAGCTCTATATTTCAGCCAAGGCATGCATGATTTGAGGAATTATGGTTGGGCATGCATGTAGAAAAGGGAGGAGAGTAATTTGCATGCGAGGGATTAAAGGAAGGGAGGCCAGCGGCTAGGCATTCAAAAGAGGCTGCATGCAAGATTACACGGGATCCAGATACTAGTCCCAAAACCAGTTCCTCTTTTTGCGAACATGCCTTGGTACGAAAGATTGACAAGTTAGGCCCTGTAAAAATGGATGGAGGGAGTAGTAGTACATGTAGAGGGCGGCGTTGCACGGGAGTCTCACCTCTCACCCCGCTCGTGGCGCGGCAGTAAAGCCGTCATATCACAAAACCCAACCACTCCCAGTAATAAGTGGCCTGGTAAAATAAACGGACAAGCAACCATCACATCCCTCCGTCTTTTTTGCATTTCATCTCTCTACATTTACTTTCTCTGGTTCATCTCGCACACTCGATCCCTAGCTACTACTCCTAGGGCCAGTTCTTTTGGCGGCTTCCCCAGCTTTTCCCACAAGACTAGTCACAGTGGAGAGTAACAATAAGGCGCCTCACTCATTTATTTGGGCTTCTAAACTACTATTCCGTCCTGGTTTATTCCTCACCATTGTAATTTGTGCTAAATTTTGACCAAAGATTTAACTGGTTTTTCCTCACCATTGTAATTTGTGCTAAATTTTGACCAAAAATTTGACACAGATTACAATGGGGACCAATAAACCAGGACAGAGGTAGTAGTTATGGGATTACTAATCTAGAAGCCTAAAATAACTAACCCCTAGTACTCCTACTAGTAGTAGTACTCAAGTTGGAATTCCAATTGCACGTCACAACCTGTTTGGCAAAAAATTCGATACAGGATGTAGGAAGCAGTTTGGGAATTTGCATGCCTTTCCAACCAGTGAGATACTCCGTACAAAGTACGACAGAGAAATAACCACAGAGAAGGAAGCTAAAAGTAAACAATCAAACGAGCATTTTTGCATTTGTTTTGCATTGAATCGTTTCACAAGCTTGACTAGTGTTGTTTTTCCACTTTTACAAAAACCGCATCGTAATGTTAAAACGTGAATTTGCACGTACATAAGTAATAGTAGTACTCCCTCCGTCTAGGTGTATAAGTCTTCCCTCCTTGGTCAAGGTGCACAACCGAAGATGACTTATTGACCTGGACGGAGGGAGTAGTCTAGTCTGCAAGCATATATCGAGAGAAACGTGTAGTGTGATTGTATATAGTAAAGTTTGCGCTATATGCACGTACTTGCAAAATGCGTATGAATACACAAGGTTTCCAAACTTTCCCTTTTACATACTTAATTAAGGACGCTAAAAATTCCTGAACGTTCGGGATTTATCATTTGCGTCCCAAAACTAATGAGATCACCTTATGAAACAAAAATTATACTCCTCCTAAAAGCCACAGCGCTCACAGGAGTGCTTGCGGCACGCCACGAGTGCCCTGGTGCGCGGCCGTTTCCCAGCGCGCCGACACAACGCCTCTTCCTCAGCCCCGCAACTCGCGAGGTGCTGATTGGCGGCTTGCCGGTGGGCAAGCACGATCTCACCGGTGTGGTGATCCGGCGCCAACAGGTACTCCTCCTCGCTGGAAGCGTGCACCTGGTCCACGTACCGCCAAGCGTAGATGATGCGCTTGGGCCTGAATGCACTCAGGGCGTCGGCACGGGCGTCCTCCGCCACCCTCACGGCCCTCGCATGAGCCTTCTGCCAAAGAGCCAATTGCCTGACTCTCTCGGACGCGACATAGGCCTCCCAGGCAGCTTGTTCCGTGGTGCGCTTCTCATCCTCGGCCTTCTTCTCCGCCTCTATTTTGGCACGCTCTGCTGGAGGCAAAGCCTCCCACAAGGCGACATCCATTTCTTTCCAAAGCTCCTCAAGGCTGGGGGGGCTCGGCGGGCGGCACAGCGTTCTCCTCGTAGCGGGGAGCCGACGCGTCCTCTGGCGCGCGTGCTGGCAAGATTGGGAACGCCGACGCGTCCACCTCGACGCCTCGCGGTGAGGAGCGGAACGCGAACGCGTCCTCCTCGACTAGTGGCGGAGAGGAACGGAACGGCGACGCGTCGCGTAGCGGCAAGGAGCGGAACACCGACGCGTCCTCCTCGACTAGTGGTGGTGAGGAACGGAACGGCGATGTGTGACCGTCCGCGCGGTGCTGCGAGGGGCTCCTAGGGCTTGGGAGGGGCGATGCCATGGTGGTCGACATGAGAGGAAGGGGGAGGAGATAGCGATGAACATGAACGTGAGGGGGAGGAGATAGCGATGTCGTGGGAGGCGCGGTATTTATGGCGAGCAATGGCACACCTACATAAGATATGGACTGAGCTGCACTAACTTAACTGCAGGTCCAGTTGCGTCACTGACATGTGGGCCAGACCCATGTTGGGCTCATATGTCAGTGACCGAATGCACCTGTAGTTAAGTAACAGCTACGTGGGCATATTTGTTGGAGTAAATTACGGGTGAGTGAAGGGGTGGAAATATTGCTGGTCACAATGGATTGGACGAGCGTGGGGGAGGAGAGTCATGCATGCAGATTTTTTCACACGGGGTGGAGTGGTGGGACCGCCGGAGGGAGAAGGAGAGTTTGGCAGGCATATTATTTCCACACATGGAGAGGAAAAGATTTGGAGACGAACGGGCTTCCTGCAGGTATGGGGAACGGTGCATAATAAGCCATCTTGCATGCCGGGCTAGGTATAGTCTCAAGTCATTAAAAACAAACACGCCCCACACATGTTCATATTTCAAGGTGCACTAAATTATTGCATGCGATGATTAAGGCTGGCCAAAATGGTGGTATCTTAGCACACGGGAATAGAAAACATGCTGATGTGGCAAAGAATTAAATAAGAGAGGGGGGTTAGAGTAACTAGTGTTCATGCATGCATTGGTAAACACATTTTTTTGTGGAGAACGACAGCACTAGTTGAGTACTTTTGCAGACTTCAAAAACTATTCCACAATGTGTCAACATTCACAATGTCAAATCAATATTTTTACACTCGTTATAAAACGTAGTTCTTATACTCATTATAATCAGTACTCCCTCCGTCTAGGTGAGCAAGTCATCTTAGATTGTGCACTGTGACCAAGGAGGAGGGGAAAACGAGAGATCTTAATGTTTATTTGCTAATTAATAGCATTGCATGCAATGAACTAACCACTGCATGTCGTGTTTGGTAGTCTCAAGTCATTAAAAGCATGCACACCCACATCTCCTATTGGTTGATATGTCAAGAAACAAGAAACGAGGTAGAAGTTAATGCACCACGCCTAAGTGTTTTGTGAATATTGTATCGAATGAGTGTACTGGTGTGGCTGGTTAATGAATATAAGGTGGTGTTCAAAAAAAGTATAAATTTGGTCAAACACTTTGCAAACGGTTGACGGGAGTAAAAAGGACGAGAGGGAGTATCATGCATGCGGAGTAGGCAAAATAAATTGCTTGTTTAAAAAAGGCAAAAAAAATTCTCATTTATAGCCGGTCGAAGTCTCTAAGGGCGCGACCGTGCGAGGGAGGCGAAGGTCATGGGAGGCGCGACGTTTGGCGGAATTAAGTGAAGTTACATCCATGCGCCGGCATGGCGTGCGAACAGGAAGAAGCTATACCGTCAAGCCTATGATATGGGTCTAGTAGACATGCCATCTAGTGGGTCCCGCATAGTTCTCGAGAACTCTTTGGGGGCTTGCAGCCGTTTATCCACCGGGCAAGCCAGCAACCCCATGACGTTCGCACGCCCTACTCGTCCCCGTCTTCTACCTTACAACAGTTCGCTCCCAGTCGTCCCATCCTTTCACATTAGTTCGCTCCCAGTTTCTTTATTTGCGGGGTACAACAGTTCAACTTCTCCTAACCCTCCTCCAAAATCCATGGCCTCCCAAATCTCCATGGTCGCTGCTGAGTACCAGGTTAGAGCCATCACCGGTGATCAGTTCATTGTCATCTACACACGTGGATCCGAGAAGGTGAAAGCATGGGTTGCTCGCTTCCTACGCATGTTCAATGGTTCAACGGATGAGTGGGTCGCTAGGCTAGATGTTGAGTACACCACAGTCCTGGGATGAGAGAAGGATCTAAAGGACAAAGAGAGGAAGAATCCCGCCGTGATCCAGGTTTGCGTACATAACGTTTGCTTGGTCTACCACATATGCCATGCCAATGTTGAGTGCCAGGATTTAAAGAACTTCCTCAAGGACAAAAGAGTGAAATTCGTTACTATAGGCTTTAAGAACGACAGTGACGTCCTGCGTCGGATAGGTCTCGTTGTAGGCCAGCCCTTCGATCTCCAGAAGGCAAGCCTGGTGTCCTCCTCTCAACCTTCAATGCTGACCTGGCAGCAGCCATGATTGATCCTTCGTACGCTAAACTGAAGAAACCTCATCATGAGTTTCATCATGCATGGGAGTCAAAGACATTAGATGAAGATCACATCTTGTACGCAGCAATGGATGCCTACCTTTGTTTAAATATCTACAAGGGTTGGATGAAGAAGCAGAGCCCAGTGTCCGGTTCAAGCAAAGAAGCGTCGGCGAAGAGGAAGAGGAAGAGGGACAAGGACGAAGTCGAGGACGTGGACTCGGACTCCAAATAGGTGGCAGTGCCGTCGCTCATGCTGGTTCTACTCCAGTGTCAAGCGGACTAGTTTCTTATTAGTTTATTTTCAAGGGTCTGTTGTGCTGAGGCCCCAGCAGAACTATGTTTATGTTCTTTCTCGTTATTTGAACTCTTTAGTACGTACAGTAGTACTAGTACTATGTCTTACTACTGTTCTTCTTGCAGTTGGTACTACTGCTCGTATCTTCGTGTTCCTACTGTACTTAATACGTTCGTACTAGTAGTATAATTTGGGACAGTCGATTTGTGAAAGAAGTTCGACGGAGTGAAGGAAGAAGATGGCAGAAGAGGTGGAAGAAGCCCTTCTAGCCATCCATGTTGCATCAAACGGCTCACATGAGTCGACTGACCCAAATTGCTCCTTCAGATTGCAGGATCCACGTGGCATTCAAGGTCTTGAAGGTAGATTCCGCATCCGCACCCGGTTTGCGGTCTCGACGCGCGTGCGACCGGCTTCCGCCGTGACAGCCACCATGCGCGCCTCCTCCGCGCAGGCGGAGACGACAATGACACGCTAGTTCCTCCTCGCCGGCGTGCTGGAGCACGCGCTTGTCCTCCTCTTCATACGCTGCGTGCATAGACGCGGCTCCACCAGCTGCTCACGTGCTTGGCAGCGCGGTGGCATCGCTAGGAGGGACTACAGATGATGTGAGCGGGCGAGCCTTCAGCTTCATGGCACAGGGATGGCGGCGACACGGCGGTGATGGGTGAGAAATTGTTGGCCGGAGCAGGCAGGCGTCGGCATGCGCAACGGCGGCGGCGGCATATTGATGAGTGCGCGTGTGGGAGCTTACTTTAGTTTTAAATATAAGGTTGGTCAAACTTAAAAGAAAATCGTACTAGTACACGTAAACATTAGACTTAGCCAGCACTTTTATTAGTTAGTACCACAGCCACGATATGGAATCATGTGCAAGCGCGTGAACCGCGGCCGTGCGGTCGATCGAACGGTGCGTCACCATGTCGCGCTCGAAGGACATCCACCAAACCTTTTTGTATGTGTGAAAACAATCCTCAAGTATTACTCAACTTTTTTTTCCTGTGAAAGTTCTTGACGCTGCAATATTTCCATATATTTGAATTTAGCTGCATTTCGTGTTTATTTGGATTTGGACGTTTTAGGTGCACCCTAGTTTTTTTAATACTGATTTTGTGTGTGTGACTAAGAGAGAACGTGTGTATGTGTCCATATGTGTGTTGTGGCGGAAGGGCAATGTGGAGACGGTGTGCGTGTGATACAGACATAGAGAGGTGTGAATGTGCAAATGTTCATGCATGAGTGAGACATACACAGATGCCGATACGTTGTGTATACATGAGAGAACGGTCTTCTAGTTTACTTGTGTGTGTGTGTGTGTGTGTGTGTGAGAGAGAGAGAGAGAGAGGAGCATCCGTAACACAACAACCATCTCTCTCGATTCGTCCATCCCTTGCATGGTTGCATGCAACACATGCATCAACGCGCACATTTTGACACCCTCACCTGGCCCCTGCCCACCTCAAGGCCCGCACAATCTCTTCGTGAATACCCATTTCTCTCCTTAGGTTTGTTTTCTCTCAATATCTGACACACGCACACACACACACACTCCCTCGAGCACACAACTCATCCCCATCCAAGGTTATACGGCGACCACTCTCGCTTGTGCTTCTTTGCACCCCAACATGCACAACACCTCAATCTTCAAAGAGGGCAACGAGCAGATCAAAGACGGCGACCACACTGCGCTAGAGAATGCGGGGTCATTTGGAAGCAGGGTGATGTGACAACGGCTGACTGACTCCTCCCCCCGCTCTCTCTCTCTCTCTTGCACAAAATTACCAATCCCTCTCTCCCCCGCACAAAAGTTTCAATCCCTCAACCCACGAGATCCTTCCCCTCTCATCCAAGTTTTTCCTGCTCTCTCATCAAACATGTTGTCTCTTCTCCTTCCACGTATACAGAATCCAGATGCACACGCATCTCATGTATATTACATGTATGCATCTTTCTCACAGACCTAACTTCTTCCTCTCTCTATCTCTCTCTCTCTCTCTCTCTCTCTCTCTCTCTGTCTCGTTAGGTTTGATTCCTACTCTCTCGTCCACATACATACAATCTTTCCCACCCTATCTGCTCCATCTTCAAAAGCTCTCTCTGCACGTTTCATTCACACATTGGGATATGTCAAAATGTTGCTTCTATAATGGCTGATGTAGAGTTATGGTTGTTCTTGTTGCATCCTACAAAGTAATAACTATGAAATGCATTTAGATTCTCATTTGACTGGGATTATGTGAGTTTGAGCATGTTGTGAAGTACTCCCTCTGTCCGGAAAAACTTGTCATCAAAATGGATAAAAGAGGATGTATCTAGATGTATTTTAGTTGTAGATACATCTCTTTTTATTCATTTTGATGACAAGTTTTTTCGGACGGAGGGAGTACTATAGACCTTGTATACATCTTGGGATTCGACAATGATTGTAACTATTGAATTGTATAGACCATTACATTTGAAGTCAATAGCCTAATATATTTATTTCACAATTTCAACAAATGATTAGTTGACTACAAACTAAGAAAACAAATGTGTACTCCCTCCGTTTTTATTTAAGTCCGCGTATTAGCATTGGTCAAAGTCAAGTTTTGTAAACTCTCAGAAAGCTTATAACAAAAAATACTAACATATACAATAACAAATAAATACCATTAGATTCATTATTGAATGTACTTTCACATCATACATATTTGTTATGGTAAATGTTTATATTTTTCTATAATATTGGTCAAACTTTAGGAAGTTTGACTTCGGTCAAACCTAATATGCAGAGTTTACTACTACTACTCTCTAGTTGCTTAGTCGAATCACTCAACATGCCACACGGGGAGTCCAGTGTCACAAAATTTTGAGGTCGGCGGGAAAATCTCCCGTGACCCTGATTCGAGCAGTGGGAAGTTACCATCATAGCCTTCAGAACAGGCCTACAGATGACGCTTGGTAGGGGGCT
This sequence comes from Triticum dicoccoides, assembly GCF_002162155.2. Taxonomy (NCBI): domain Eukaryota; kingdom Viridiplantae; phylum Streptophyta; class Magnoliopsida; order Poales; family Poaceae; genus Triticum; species Triticum dicoccoides. Next base: position 382,994,187 of record NC_041382.1, on the reverse strand, counting down.
GTTTCGTAACTTTAGGTTCACCCTACCCAGCCAACCCCACCCCGGCACCCAGAGAAGTACACCTGAATACTCCCCATTTTCTATCCCCGCCGCAAAATAGACTTCTCCACGGCACCGCAGCCTTTGTGCTCCTCCCCTTTACATCGGCGCACTCGTCCACCGCGGCGCATCTGCCTCATCGACGACCTCGCACGCCGCACTAGAGCCGGTCCACCATCGTCATCATACACGGAGCCTCTTCCCCGGCATCGCCTTCCACGGTCTCGGATCTACTTCCCGAAAGCTGACGCCAAGCGCAGAAGTACCACCGTCGTGGATAATGAACTGACTCCCGTTGCCGACCATGACTCACAGAGGCTGCCGCGACCATCGTTCTCCTCCTCGATTGGTAATGTGTGTATTGAATCCCTTAGCAGTACATGTGCAGTTTCATACCTACCCTTCAAATTTCCTGGGTGCTATTGTTCCCGTAAAAGTAATTGGTTATAGCCTCCAATGTCCAACAGAATATCAGCTTGTAATTGTGCGTCGCTCCTGTATCGCGCAGTGCTTGGGTAGGTTTTTCATCTGCAACTAGTAGTGTGGCAAATGATGGAAAGGTTTTTAGAACTAGCAAAATGCCCATGCGTTGCACGCATCAAGATGCATTTGTATGAGTAGTTTATCTTGTTGGAGATGCTCTAACATGGCAGACGAGTGCTCTAATGTTGCCCACAAGATGCGCGAGTATTACTAGTAGTATATTTTTCTTGCCATGTTGAGATTTTAAAACCACGAGTGCGAACATGCAGAGGAGCAATGAAGACCAAACACGGGATATTCGGGACATCTTCAAGGAGCGTGGCAAGTTAAAGAGGAGCTGCACCGAACCTGTAAAACGAGCTTTGGTAAGTAACACCCTTTCAATTGCTTTCATGTAGCCTCGTGTTCTTCGATGTGTATATGTTGTAGTTTCCATTTCTCTTAAGTGGGGTGTTCTTCGATGTGTAATAAGAAGAGTCTTAATCGTCCTAATGCTTTCGTTTTTAGCTTGATGTAGGAAGTGGGTGTTCTCACCTTGTAGTCTGTTTTTATTTATTTTTTCCTTTTGAATTCACTTCTCCGAGTTCTGTTTATCTGGCTTCTACTAAATGGATCTAGGTTGCTCTGAGTATTGATCTAAAAAAGAAGTAACTTCATGTCAGGATGCAGTTCCTACGAGGAGGGAAGTATGGTCAACCTCGAGATCATGTTTCCAAAATGAGGCTGGATTACACACAAGGTGCCAGTTCCCTAATGATGTTGGATTAGACACAAGGTGCAAATTCCCAGATGATGTTGTATTACACACAAGCCAGGTGGAGTCGTCAGCTGTTCGTGTCCTCGTGGCATTAGTAAAGGCTAAAAGAAAGCGTGCAGCAGCCCTTGAGAATGTAGCTGAGTTCCTGAAGAAGAGAAAAGAGCAATCAGATGCTCTCTTCACCCAAGCCAAAGAAGAGATGGAAGAAGCCAGAAATAAGCTAGCAGAGGCAGAGCAGGCTAGGCGTCTCCTGCTATCTAAAACTGTTGTCAATACAAAATTTCCTTAGCTAGGTTCAAATGTTTATCCAGTCAGCATGCCTGTTGTGATGTCCGTGCATCTACTGATGTGGCACAAAATGTTTTTTGGGTCATGTAATAACAGCAATTACTTTCCAAACAATAACAGACGAAGCATTGGACATGGTATAGTTCACGCGCAAGCCCGACATTCCAAGTTCAACTTCCACATCAAACTCATGTTCACAGATATCTGCACATTCATACATAATGTCCACAACCATGTTTCACTTCAAAGCCAAAAAAATGTGAGGACAGTTATAAATAAAGAAAATCCTCTACTAGTTCCTGCTACCAGTGCAAGCACAACAAGTCAAGACCATGCGTAAATTAATTATATTTTAGTCATTTTTTGTGTTCTAAAATGCCTGCCGGCTCGCGAAAGGACGTGTTGCCGGCACACGCGCGGATTCAATGAAGGTAGGCGGGGCATCTTAAGCTAGTTGCACGCGGCGAGGAGGCGTGCTCAGCCGGGCCTGCAGCGAGTGCGGCCCTCTTGGCCGGCGCGTTGATTCAATGCCTGCGCTATGAGAGGTCGCGTCCTTGTCAGAGAAATCACTCACTCCAGTCGTTTTTTGTTTGGGTATAACAAAATCTCGTTTTCCATTCACATTTTACAAGTAAAGTTCGTGGACAAACTTTGACCCAAAGTACGATGGGGACTAGTAAACCAGAATGGAGGTAGTAGTTTTTTTAATCGAAGAAGGGTTTCCCCTTCCGATTTTCATTAAAGAAAACCAGCATCTAAATCTAAACCATAGTATTTGCCCTAGAACTACCAGGTTCAACATCTCGGAACATAAACCCATACAACCTCCATCGAAAAAAAACAAACCAAACAACCATACGCCAAGGAGGTACGTAGTACTATGAATTCCATTTTCGCTGCATACAATCGTTCTAAAAACTACTTACTACTTATAACGCGCCATTGAAAATCGGAACTCTTAACCCCGCCAAGAAGTAGGTCGGTGGAGCCATGAGGGGCCCACGAGGGTGGAGGGCGCGCCCAGGGGGTAGGCACGCCCCCTGCCTCGTGGCTTCCTTGTTAGTTGCTTGGCGTCCACTCCAAGTTCTCTGGATCATGTTTGTTCCAAAATCACGCTCCCGAAGGTTTCATTCCGTTTGGACTCCGTTTGATATTCTTTTTCTACGAAACACTGAAATAGGCAAAAAAACAGCAATTTGGGTTGGGCCTCCGGTTAATAGGTTAGTCCCAAAAATAATATAAAAGTGTATAAATAAGCCCATTAAACATCCAAAATTATAGATACGTTGGAGACGTATCAAGCATCCCCAAGCTTAATTCATGCTCGTCCTCGAGTAGGTAAATGATAAAAATAGAATTTTTTATGTGGAATGCTTCCTAACATATTTCTCAATGTAATTTTTTTTATTGTGGCATGAATGTTCAGATCCGAAAGATTCAAGATAAAAGTTTAATATTGACATAAAGATAATAATACTTCAAGCATACTAACTAAGCAATCATGTCTTCTCAAAATAACATGGCCAAAGAAAGTTATCCCTACAAAATCATATAGTCTGGCTATGCTCTATATTCATCACACAAAATATTAAATCATGCACAACCCCGATGACAAGCCAAGCAATTGTTTCATACTTTTGATGTTCTCAAACTTTTCCAACTTTCACGCAATACATGAGCGTGAGCCATGGACATAGCACTATAGGTGGAATAGAATGGTGGTTGTGGAGAAGACAAAAAGGGGAAGATAGTGTCACATCAACTAGGCGTATCAACGATCTATGGAGATGCCCATCAGTAGATATCAATGTGAGTGAGTAGGGATTGCCATGCAACGGATGCACTAGAACTATAAGTGTATGAAAGCTCGACAAAAGAAACTAAGTGGGTGTGCATCCGACTTGCTTGCTCATGAAGACCTAGGGCAATTTGAGGAAGCCCATCATTGGAATATACAAGCCAAGTTCTATAATGTAAAATTCCCACTAGTTTATGAAAGTGACAACATAGGAAACTCTCTATCATCAAGGTCATGGTACTACTTTGAAGCACAAGTGTGGAAAAAGGATAGTAACATTGTCCCTTCTCTCTTTTTCTCTCATTTTTTTATTTGGGCCTTTTTTCGCCTCTTTTTTTCGTCTGGAGTCTCATCCCGACTTGTGGGGGAATCATAGTCTCCATCATCCTTTCCTCACTGGGACAATGCTCAAATAATGATGATCATCATACTTCTTTTTACTTACAACTCAAGAATTACAACTCAATACTTAGAACAAAATATGACTCTATGTGAATGCCTCCGGCGGTGTACAGGGATATGCAATGAATCAAGAGTGACATGTATGAAAAAAATTATGAACGGTGGCTTTGCCACAAATACGATGTCAACTACATGATCATGCATGGCAATATGACAATGATGAAGCATGTCATAACAAACGGAACGGTGGAAAGTTGCATGGCAATATATCTCGGAATGGCTTTGGAAATGCCATAATAGGTAGGTGTGGTGGCTGTTTTGAGGAAGGTATATGGTAGGTGTATGATACCGGCGAAAAGTGCGCGGTAATAGAGAGGCTAGCAAATGTGGAAGGGTGAGAGTGCGCATAATCCATGGACTCAACATTAGTCATAAAGAACTCACATACTTATTGCAAAAATATATTAGTTATCGAAACAAAGTACTACGCGCATGCTCCTAGGGGGATAGATTGGTAGTCAAAGACCATCGCTCGTCCCCGACCGCCACTCATAAGGAAGACAATCAATATATAAATCATGCTCCGACTTCATCACATAACGGTTCACCATACGTGCATGTTACGGGAATCACAAACTTCAACACAAGTATTTCTCAAATTCACAAGTACTCAACTAGCATGACTCTAATATCACCATCTCCATATCTCAAAACAATTATAAAGTATCAAACTTCTCGTAGTATTCAATGCACTTATATGAAAGTTTTTATTATGCCTAAAAAAATTACCATGCTGTTCTAAAGGACTCTCAAAATAATATAAGTGAAGAATGAGAGATCAATTATTTCTATAAAATAAAACCACCACCATGCTCTAAAAAATATAAGTGAAGCACTAGAGCAAAAACTATATAGCTCAAAAGATGTAAGTGGAGCACATAGAGTATTCTAACAAATTCAGATTCATGTGTGTGTCTCACAAAAGGTGTGTACAGAAAGGATGATTGTGGTAAACTAAAAAGCAAAGACTCAAATCATACAAGACGCTCCAAGCAAAACACATATCATGTGGTGAATAAAAATATAGCTCCATGTAAAGTTACCGATGAACGAAGACAAAAGAGGTGATGCCTTCTGGGGCATCACCAAGATTAGGCTTTTTGGTGTCCTTGGATTTTACCTTGGGGTGACTTAGGCATCCCCAAGCTTAGGCTCTTGCCACTCCTTGTTCCATAATCCATCAAATCTTTACCCAAAACTTGAAAACTTCACAACACAAAACTTAACAGAAAATCTCGTTAGCTCCGTTAGCAAAAGAAAAAAAACAATTCAAGGTACTGTAATGAATTCATAATTTATTTATATTGGTGTCAAACCTACTGTATTACAACTTTTCTATGGTTTATAAACTCCATTACTAGCCATAGATTCATCAAAATAAGCAAACAACACACGAAAAACAGAATCTGTCAAAAACAGAACAGTCTGTAGTAATCTGTATCAGATGCATACTTATGAACCGCAAAAATTCTAAAATAAATTGCTGGACATGAGTAATTTATATATTAATCAACTTAAAAAAGTATTAACTAAATATTACTCTCCAATAAAAAATGGCAGCAATTCTCGTGAGCACTAAAGTTTCTGTTTTTTACAGCAAGATAAAAAAGACTTTCCCCAAGTCTTCCCAACGGTTGTACTTGGCACAAACACTAATTAAAAACAAAAAACACAACCTAAACAGAGGCTAGATAAATTATGTATTACTAAACAGGAACAAAAAGCAAGGAATAAATATAAAATTGGGTTGCCTCCCAACAAGTGCTATTGTTTAACGCCCCTAGCTAGGCATAAAAGCGAGGATAGATCTAGGTATTGCCATCTTTGGTAGGCAATCCATAGGTAGCTCTCATAATATATTCATATGGTAATTTAATTTTCTTTCTAGAGAAGTGTTCCATGCCTTTCCTTAACGGAAATTCTAATCTAATATTCCCTTCCTTCATATCAATGATTGCACCAATCGTTCTAAGGAAAGGTCTACCAAGAATAATAGGACATGAAGGATTGCAATCTATATCAAGAACAATGAAATCTACGGGCACATAATTCCTATTTGCAACAATAAGAACATCATTAATCCTTCCCATAGATTTCTTAATTATGGAATCCGCAAGGTGCAAGTTTAAAGAACAATCATCAAATTCACAGAAACCTAGCAAATCATACAAAAATTTTGGGATCGTGGAAACACTAGCACCCAAATCACACAAAGCATAGCATTCATGATATTTAATTTTAATTTTAATTGTAGGTTCCCACTCATCATAAAGTTTTCTAGGGATAGAAACTTCCAACTCAAGTTTTTCTTCATAAGATTGCATTAAAGCATCAATGATATGTTTAGTAAAAGCTATATTTTGACTATAAGCATGAGGAGAATTTAGCACGGATTGCAACAAGGAAATACAATCTATCAAAGAGCAATTATCATAATTAAATTCCTTGGAATCCAAGATAGTGGGTTCGTTGCTATCAAAAGTTTTAACCTCATCAATCCCACTTTTACCAATTTTTGCATCAAGATCTAAAAACTCCGAGTCATTGGGACGCCTTTTAACTAAAGTTGACTCATCTCCAGTCCCATCATTATCAAGACTCATATTGCAAAACAAGGATTTAATATGGGACACATCAATCACCTTTAGATCTTCATCTTTATTCTCATAAGAACTTTCCGGCTTGGCGGCCATCTTATTAACTAAGGTGGCCTGCTTATCCGAAATTTCAGCTATTAATTTTTCAAAATGAGCAATCTGAGATTTCAAACCATAAAATTCCTTAGACATGTCATCAAGTTCTTTATTCATGTACTCCATAAAGCCTTTTTGTTCCTTGAGCTCGTTTCTAAAGAAATTATTATGCTCAAATTGTAAAATCAAAAAGCTTCTGACATTGCTTTCAACCTCTTCCAACCTTTTAAGGTGAAGATCACCAAATCTAGGCAGGGCCATAAGGGCAACAAGCAACAAGAGGCGGGCGAAAAAGAGGCGTATGGAAAGGAGAGCGAATAAAACGGCAAGGGTGAAGTGGGGGAGAGGAAAACGAGAGGCAAATGTCAAATAATGTAAAGCAAAGGATAAGAGTTGTGATGGGTACTTGGTATGTCTTGACTTGGCGTAGATCTCCCCGGCAATGGCGCCAGAAATCCTTCTTGCTACCTCTTGAGCATGTGTTGGTTTTCCCTTGAAGAGGAAAGGGTGATGCAGCAAAGCAGCATAAGTATTTCCCTCAGTTTTTGAGAACCAAGGTATCAATCCAGTAGGAGACCATGCGCGAGTCACCTCGTACCTACACAAACAAATAAGAACCTTGCAACCAACGTGATAAAGGGGTTGTCAATCCCTTCACGGCCACTTGCAAGAGTGAGATCTGATATAGATAATAATAATAAGAGAAAAAAATTTGGTATTTTTATGATATAAATTGAAAGTAAAGATTGCAAAATAAAATAGATTGGAAACTTGTATGATGGAAAAGAGACCCGGGGGCCATAGGTTTCACTAGTGGCTTCTCTCAGGATAGCATAAGTATTACGGTGGGTGAACAAATTACTGTCGAGCAAATGATAGAATTGAGCATAGTTGTGAGAATATCTAGGTACGATCATGTATATAGGCATCACGTCCGTGACAAGTAGACCGACTCCTGCCTGCATCTACTACTATTACTCCACACATTGGCCGCTATCCAGCATGCATCTAGAGTATTAAGTTCATAAGAACGGAGTAACGCTTTAAGCAAGATGACATGATGTAGAGGGATAAACTCATGCAATATGATATAAACCCCATCTTTTTATCCTCGATGGCAACAATACAATACGTGTCGTTTCCCCTACTGTCACTGGGATCAAGCACCGCAAGATTGAACCCAAAGCTAAGCACTTCTCCCATTGCAAGAAAGATCAATCAAGTAGGCCAAACCAAACTGATAACTCGAACAGAATTGCAAAGATAACCAATCATACATAAAAGAATTCAGAGAAGATTCAAATATTGTTCATAGATAATCTTGATCATAAACCCACAATTCATCGGATCTCGACAAACACACTGCAAAAGAAGATTACATCGAATAGATCTCCAAGAGAATCGAGGAGAACTTTGTATAGAGATCCAAAGAGAGAGAAGAAGCCATCTAGCTAATAATTATGGACCCTAAGGTCTAAGGTAAACTACTCACACATCATCGGATAGGCTATGGTGTTGATGTAGAAGCCCTCCGTGATCAATGCCCACTCCGACAGAGCACCAGAAAAGGCCCCAAGATGGGATCTCACGAGTACAGAAGGTTGCGGTGGTGGAATTAGGTTTTCATGGTGCTCTCTGATGGTTCGGGGGTACGTAGGTATTTTGCATGTCTATGTTGTTGTAGATAGATGGCACGTGCTGTTGTTCCGTTGAATTTTAATGCGTTCCTAGAGAAAGCTAAGTTGAAAGATGATGGTAGCAACTATGATACGTCTCCAACATATCTATAATTTTTGATTGTTCCATGCTATTATATTATCTGTTTTGGATGTTTAATGGGCTTTATTATACACTTTTATATTATTTTTGGGACTAACCTACTAACCAAAGGCACAGTGCAAATTGTTGGTTTTTTTTGCCTATTCAGTGTTTCGCAGAAAAGGAATATCAAATGGAATCCAAACGGAATGTAACCTGCGGGAGAGTGATTTTTGGAACAAACGCAATCCAGGAGACTTGGAGTGGACGTCAAGGAAGCATCAAGGAGGCCACGAGGCAGGGAGGCGCGCCCCCCACCCTGTGGGCCCCTCGTGGCTCCCCTGACCGACTTCTTTCGCCTATATATACTCACATACCCCAAAAACATTGGAGATAACCACGAAACACTATTTCCACCACCACAACCTTCTGTACCCAAGAGATCCCATCTTGGGGCCTTTTCCGGAGCTCCGCCAGAGGGGGAATCGATCACGGAGGGCTTCCACATCAACACCATAGCCTCTTCGATGATGTGTGAGTAGTTTACCACAGACCTTCGGGTCCATAGTTATTAGCTAGATGGCTTCTTCTCTCTCTTTGGATCTCAATACCAAGTTCTCCTTGATCTTCTTGGAGATCTATTCGATGTAATTCTTTTTGCGGTGTGTTTGTCAGGATCCGATGAATTGTGGGTTTATGATCAAGATTATCTATGAACAATATTTGATTCTTCTCTGAAATCTTTTATGTATGATTTGTTATCTTTGCAAGTCTCTTCGAATTATCAGTTTGGTTTGGCCTACTAGATTGATCTTTCTTGCAATGGGATAAGTGCTTAGCTTTGGGTTCAATCTTGCGGTGTCCTTTCCCAGTGATAGCAGGGGCAGCAAGGTTTTGTTGCCATCGAGGATAAAAGGTGGGGTTTATATCATATTTCTTGAGTTTATCCCTCTACATCATGTCATATTGCCTAATGTGTTACTCTGTTCTTATGAACTTAATACTCTAGATGCATGTTGGATAGCGGTCGATGTGTGGAGTAATAGTAGTAGATGCAGAATCATTTCGGTCTACTTGTCGCAGACGTGATGCCTATATACATGATCATGTCTAGATATTCTCATAATTATGCACTTCTCTATCAATTGCTCGACAGTAATTTGTTTACGCACCGTAATACTTATGCTATTTTGAGAGATGCCACTAGTGAAACCTATGGCCCCCGGGTCTATTTTCCATCATATAAATTTCCAATCTATTTTACTTTGCAATCTTTACTTTCAATCTATATCATAAAAATACCAAAAATATTTATCTTATTATCTCTATCAGATATCACTTTTATAAGTGACCGTGAAGGGATTGACAACCCCTTTATCACATTGGTTGCAAGGTTCTTATTTGTTTGTGTAGGTATGAGGTGACTTTCGTGTAGTCTCCTACTGGGTTGATACCTTGGTTCTCAAAAACTAAGGGAAATACTTACGCTACTTTGCTGCATCACCCTTTCCTCTTCAAGGGAAAACCAACGCAGTGCTCAAGAGGTAGCAAACTACAAGGACTGGGTCCGTAACTTGAGGATTATCCTCATTGCTGCACTGAACAATTACATCCTAGAAGCACCGCTTGGTGACAAACCCGCTGCATGAGCAACGCCTGATGTTATGAACACCTGGCAGAGCAAAGCTGATGACTACTCGATAGTTCAATGTGCCATGCTGTACGGCATACAACCGGGACTTCAACGACGTTTTGAACGTCATGGAGCATATGAGATGTTCCAGGAGTTGAAGTTAATATTTCAAGCAAATGCTCGGATTGAGAGATATGAAGTCTCCAATAAGTTCTACAGCTGCAAGATGGAAGAGAATAGTTATGTCAGTGAACATATACTCAGAATGTCCGGGTACCACAACCACTTGACTCAACTGGGAGTTAATCTTCCTAATGATAGTGTCATTGACAGAGTACTTCAATCACTGCCACCAAGCTACAAGAGCTTCATGATGAACTATAATATGCAAGGGATGGATAAGACGATTCCTGAGCTCTTCGCAATGCTAAAGGCTGCGGAGGTAGAAATCAAGAAGGAGCATCAAGTGTTGATTGTCAACAAGACCACCAGTTTCAAGAAAAAGGGTAAAGGGATGAAGGGGAACTTCAAGAAGAACAGCAAGCCAATTGTTTTTCAAGTGAAGAAACCCATGTCTGGACCTAAACCTGAGACTGAGTGCTTCTACTACAAAGGTACTGGTCACTGGAAGCGGAACTGCCCGAAGTATTTGGCAGAGAAGAAGGATGGCAAAGTGAAAGGTATATTTGACATACATGTTATTGATGTGTACATTACTAATGCGCAGTAGCGCCTGGGTATTTGATACTGGATTAGTTGCTAACATTTGCAACTCGAAACAGGGGCTATGGATTAAGCGAAGATTGGCTAAGGACGAGGTGGCGATGCGCGTGGGAAATGGTTCCAAAGTCGATGTGATCGCCGTCGGCATGCTACCTCTACATCTACCTTCGGGACTAGTTTTAGAGCAAAATAATTGTTATTTGATGCTAGCATTGAGCATGAACATTATATCTGGATCTTCTTTGATGCGAGACATTTATTCATTTAAATCAGAGAATAATGGTTGTTCTATTTATATGAGTAATATCTTTTATGGTCATGCACCATTGATGAGTGGTCTATTTTTACTAAACCTTGATAGTAGTGATACACATGTTCATAGTATTGAAGCCAAAAGATGCAGAGTTGATAATAATAGTGCAACTTTTTTGTGGCACTGCCGTTTATGTCATATTGGTGTAAAGCGCATGAAGAAACTCCATTCTGATGGACTTCTGGAATCACTTGATTATGAATCACTTGGTACTTGCGAACCATGCCTCATGGGCAAGATGACTAAAACTTCATTCTCCGGAACAATGGAGCGAGCAACAGAGTTATCGGAAGTCATATGTACTGATGTATGTGGTCCAATGAACATTGAAGCTCGCGGCGGATATCGTTATTTTCTCACCTTCACAGATGATTTAAGCAGATATGGGTATATCTACTTAATGAAACATAAGTCTGAAACATTTGAAAAGTTCAAAGAATTTCAGAGTGAAGTGGAAAATCATTGTAACAAGAAAATCAAGTTTCTACGATCTGATTGTGGAGGTGAATATTTGAGTTATGAGTTTGGACTTCATTTGAAACAATGCGGAATAGTTTCACAACTCACGACACCTGGAACACCACAAAGTAATGGTGTGTCCAAACATCGTAACCGCACTTTATTAGATATCGTGCGATCTATGATGTCTCTCACTGATTTACCACTATCGTTTTGGGGTTATGCTTTAGAGACGGTTGCATTCACGTTAAATAGGGCACCATCTAAATCCGTTGAGACGATACCTTATGAACCGTCATTTGGCAAGAAACCCAAGTTGTCGTTTCTTAAAGTTTGAGGCTACGATGCTTATGTGAAAAAGCTTCAACCTGATAAGCTCGAACCCAAATCGGAGAAATGTTTCTTCATAGGATACCCAAAGGAGACTGTTGGGTACACCTTCTATCACAGATCCGAAGGCAAGATATTCGTTGCTAAGAATGGATCCTTTCTAGAGAAGGAGTTTCTCTCGAAAGAAGTGAGTGGGAGGAAAGTAGAACTTGATGACATAATTGTACCTACTCCCTTATTGGAAAGTAGTTCATCACTGAAATCAGTTCCAGTGATTCCTACACCAGTAGGTGAGGAAGCTAATGATGATGATCATGAAACTTCTGATCAAGTTACTACCGAACCTCGTAGGTCAAGCAGAGTGAGATCCGGACCAGAGTGGTACGGTAATCCTGTTCTAGAGGTCATGTTACTTGACCATTATGAACCTACAAACTATGAGGAAGCGATGATGAGCCCAGATTTCGCAAAATGGCTTGAGGCCATGAAATATGAGATGGGATCCATGTATGAGAACAAAGTGTGGACTTTGGTTGACCTGCCCGATGATCGGCAGGCCATAGAGAATAAATGGATCTTCAAGAAGAAGACTGATGCTGACGGTAATATTACTGTCTACAAAGCCTGACTTGTTGCAAAACGTTTTTGACAAGTTCAAGGAGTTGACTACGATGAGACCTTCTCACCCGTAGGGATACTTAAGTCCGTCCGAATCATGTTAGCAATTGCCTCATTTTATGATTATGAAATTTGGCAAATGGATGTCAAAACTGCATTCCTTCATGGATATATTAAAGAAGAGTTGTATATGATGCAACCAAAAGGTTTTGTTTATCCAAAAGGTGCTAACAAAGTGTGCAAGCTCCAGCGATCCATTTATGGACTGGTGCAAGCCTCTCGGAGTTGGAATATACGCTTTGATAGTGTGATCAAAGCATATGGTTTTATACATACTTTTGGAGAATCCTGTATTTACAAGAAAGTGAGTGGGAGCTCCATAGCATTTCTGATATTATATGTAGATGACATATTGTTGATCAGAAATGATACTGAATTTCTGAATAGATTAAAAGGATACTTGAATAAGAATTCTTCAATGAAAGACCTTGGTGAAGTTGCTTATATATTAGGCATCAAGATCTATAGAGATAGATCGAGACGCTTAATTGGACTTTCACAAAGCACATACCTTGATAAAGTTTTGAAGAAGTTCAAAATGAATCAGGCAAAGAAAGGGTTCTTGCATGTATTACAAAGTGCGAAGTTGAGTCAGACTCAATGCTCGACCACTACAGAAGATAGAGAGAAAATGAAAGGTGTTCCCTATGCTTCAGCCATAGGCTCTATCATGTATGCAATGTTGTGTACCAGACCTGATGTGTGCCTTGCTATCAGTTTAGCAGGGAGGTACCGAAGTAATCCAGGAGTGGATCACTGGACAGCAGTCAAGAATATCCTAAAATACCTGAAAAGGACTAAGGATATGTTTCTCGTATATGGAGGTTACAAAGAGCTCATCGTAAATGGTTACGTCGATGCAAGCTTTGACACTGATCCGGATGACTCTAAGTCACAAACCGGATACGTATTTTTATGAAATGGTGGAGTTGTCAGTTGGTGCAGCTCCAAGCAGAGCATCGTGGCAGGATCTACGTGTGAAGCGGAATACATAGCTGCTTCGGAAGCATCAAATGAAGGAGTCTGGATGAAGGAGTTCATATCTGATCTAGGTGTCATACCTAGTGCATCGGGTCCAATGAAAATCTTTTGTGACCATACTGGTGCAATTGCCTTGGCAAAGGAATCCAGATTTCATAAGAGAAGCAAGCACATCAAGAGACGCTTCAATTCCATCCGCAATCAAGTCAAGGAGGGAGACATAGAGATTTGCAAGATACATACGGATCTGAATGTTGCAGACCCGTTGACTAAGCCTCTCTCACGAGCAAAACATGATCAGCACCAAGACTCCATGGGTGTTAGAATCATTACAATGTAATCTAGATTATTGACTCTAGTGCAAGTGGGAGACTGAAGGAAATATGCCCTAGAGGCAATAATAAAGTTGTTATTTATATTTCCTTATATCATGATAAATGTTTATTATTCATGTTAGAATTGTATTAACCGGAAACTTAGTACATGTGTGAATACATAGACAAACAAAGTGTCACTACTTTGCCTCTACTTGACTAGCTCATTGAATCAATGATGGTTATGTTTCCTAACCCTAGACATGAGTTGTCATTTGATTAATGTGACCACATCATTAGAGAATGATGTGATTGACATGACCCATCCGTTATCTTAGCACGACGATCGTTTAGTTTGTTGTTGTTGCTTTCTCCATAACTTATACATGTTCCTATGACTATGAGATCATGCAACTCCCGAGTACCGGAGGAACACTTTGTGTGCTACCAAACATCACAACATAACTGGGTGATTATAAAGGTGCTCTACAGGTGTCTCCAATGGTGTTTGTTGAGTTGGCATAGATCGAGATTAGGATTTGTGTAGCGATCTGACCTCAGGCGGTCAAATCTCTGTGTATAAGTGTCATCCCTGGATCGGTAATGCCGACGCACACAGTACTTGAAGGATTTATAATAGAGTAGCTATCACACACTTATTACATCAAATGTCTCAAAAGAGAACTTATTACAATAAATATGGCTTAAGGCCATCTAAAAGATAACATCGGGAGGCTTGGAAGATAAAGTGAGTCCATCAACTCCAACGGCATAGCTGAGTGCACGACAACGACCTAGCGCACCTTACTCTTCGTCTGAAAAGTTTGCAACATGATACGTTGCAGCCCGAAATGGGTCAGCACATGGAATATGGTGGCAATGTAACACAGTAGAGCAATGAACAGAATAAATTCTCTCACTACATGCATATATGGCTGGTGGAGGCTCTATGGTTATAATGTTTTGCGAAAAGCCAATTTTTTCCTACATCAAAGGAATATATTTTGTTTAACTATCATGGTAGTTGATAAACATTGAGAATTGTAAATCCCCATCTCAATCCCAATTAAAGGTAATTAACAACCGAACAAATTAATTTAGAGTGATGAGATCAACATGATAATTCAAGAACTAGATACTCAAGATGTCCATAACCAGGGACACGGCTAACCATGATTATTTTCTACACTCTGCAGAGGTTTGCGCACTTTTCCCCACAAGACTCGATCTCCTCCGTTGGATTTCTCGCACTACATGGTGTTTGAGAAACGGATGACCGAGACACAGTCTTTCAGAAGCATTAACTCTAACCCTGGGTAGACAGTACCAACCTACATCCCCTACATCTGCTAGCCTACCACTAGAAGAGGTCATGCAACATACTCAACTATGCTAGAGCTCATAATAGCTTGTGTCTGCACACGGAAGTTTCTAGCATGAATAATCTTATGATCCCTTTGAGCCTGGGTGGCAAACCAAAAGGATAGCATTGGTATATCCCCAGGTGCCCGCAACCAATCCACCCAGATGTGTATTTAAGTAGCCACCTTAAGTTAACCATTAATTAACAATGGATACACTCTAACCCAATCCACGTCTACGAGCATAGCATGGCATTATAAGCATAACGTAGAATTAACTCCCAAGGTTGGATAATAAAGGGCGATAGGTTCTACCTCATCACCTACTTCCCAAAACCCACATGTTAAGAGATCTTACTCATGCATTGTTTGAGGGGTTGAACTAATGCATAAAAACTAGGTAATAAAGGGGTATGATCAATGTGTTACTTGCCTTGCTGAAGATCCGCAAACCCTAGAGACTCGTAGTAGCACGCTTCGCACTTCGATAATTCTATCACAAACAAGAAATAGCATACATAAGCACTCAGGCATAGATGCATGGGTAAAACTCAAATAAGACGATCAAATCTGAAAGTTCAACTAAAAATCTTCGATTTGCAAAAAGAATCAATCGAATCGGAGCTACGGAACTGAAACTACGGTTAAAAGAACTTCGAAAACAAATCTGCTTGAAACCAAATTTTAAATTGTCCAAACCTTGTTCAAGTTGATTAAATAGAAATAGCAGCTCGATACGAAGATTTTGGCGTTGGTTTCACTGGATTTGGACAAACGGTTAAGAAACGGCGAGGGTTTGAAGATCAGGGGCTAATCTGTGATAAGAGAAATCGCGGATAGGTCCCTGGCAAAAAAAGAAAATAAAAAGAGAAATCTAGCGGACGAATGTTCGCTAGCAGTGACGAATGGGCGAACGCGTTTGTTAAAAACGAACTAACGAGCGAACCCTCGCTAAATAACAAAACCAAAGAAAACCGAACCGAACCGATCTAAAAAAACTGAACCTAGGATTTTATAAAAACCGGTGGTTTTACCTAAAACCGAAAAAAACGGCGGCAGATCCGCGAGGTCAACTGTGGCAGGGCAGCGTGCGGCGGCGCGGGCGCAGGGATGCGGCAGCGGTGCAGGTGGCTGGCGGTGGCGCGGGACAGCGGCGGCTGCGCGTGGTGGCGGGTGGTGCGGGCTCGAGGTGGGGAGGCAAGGGGCGGCCGCGAGTGGCTTATAAGGAGGGGAGGGAGGGTGTGCCTCGAGGAGGGGGCCGGCCGACGGCGTGGTGGCGTCGGACTCCTTCGGGAGTCCGACTCGGGGACAAAGGCAATGGCGGCACGAGAGTGGGCCAGCTAGGCTTCGGCCTAGTCGGTCTGGAACCTTTATTTTTTTTAAAATAATTTCGCCAAAAGAAAAAATCCTAAAGAAATATAAAAAATTCTAAAAAAATAATTTTCACCGTCTAAATAGAATATTTACAACAAGGTGAACATTTTCTTGGCCTAAAAATGCAATTTTGAAAATGGCATATTTTTCTGATTCAAATAAAATAGCAATAAAATCCAAATAAAATTATTTATTTGATGTTAACATTTTTCCTCCAATATTCCTTTTATTTTGGAGAAGGCATATTATCTCCTCTCATGTATTTTAATATTGGAAATATTATTTGTAGAGAAAAATAATTAAAACCAAAGTGTCCACTTTTTAATATTTGAGAAAATTCAAATATGAAAATAATAAAAATCCACAACTCTCTCCGTGGGTCCTTGAGTTGCTTAGGATGACCTATGTATAACATTCCAAATTGAATGGGATGTTACAAACCTACCTACCGCCCCCCTTAAGTTCAATCTCGCCCTCGAGATTTGGGTTGGCTAGAAAATAGGTGTGGGTGGTCTTTCCGTAGATCATCCTCTCGTTCACAGGTGACTTCATCCTCGGTATGGTGGCTCCACTAAACTTTGCAAAACTTGATAACCTTATTGCGGGTAACTCGGCTGGCAAACTCGAGAATTTTTACTGGCTTCTCCTCGTAAGTCAGCTAGCTATCCAACTGAATTGGTTCCAGGGGCACTGTATCTCACAGAGGAATATCAGCCATCTCTGCATGGCACTTCTTCAACTGGGAAACATGAAACACATCATGAACTCCTGACAGTCCTTCGGGTAACTCCAACTTGTAGGCCACCTCTCCCATATGTTCCAAAACACGGTATGGTCCTACAAATATTGGGGCTAACTTTCCTTTGAGTCCAAAACGTTTAACTCCTCGCAGAGGTGACACCCGAAGATATGCTCTGTCTCCTCTTTCGTAGACTACCTCCTTGCGTTTTGTGTCTGCATAACTCTTCTATCTAGACTGAGCTACCTTCAGTCTATCTCGGATCAATTTAACCTTCTCTTCTGACTCTTTAATCAAATCTGGTCCAAACAACTAATGGTCTCCAACCTCATCCCACATCAACGGTGTCCTTCACCTTCTTCCATACAAAGCTTCGAAAGGTGCCATCTTCAGACTGGCTTGATAACTATTGTTGCAAGAGAACTCAGCATAGGGCAAATTATCATCGAAACTAGATCCATAATCTAGTGCACAAGCTCTCAGCATGTCCTCCAGAATCTGATTGACTCTCTCGGTCTGTACATCTGTCTATGGATGAAATGATGTACTAAACTCCAGTCTGGTTCCCAAAATCTGGTGTAACTGATGCCAAAACTTTGAAGTGAACTGTGTTCCTCTGTCTGATATGATGGTCCTCGGAACTCCATGCAGACATACGATCCTGGTCATATATATCTTGGCCAACTTTGCACTTGTATAAGTGGTTTTCACTAGGATAAAGTGGGCCACTTTGGTCAAACGATCCACTACTACCCAGATAAAATCGTATCCCAATCGGGTCCTGGGTAATGCTGTGATAAAATCCATACCAAGCTTGTCCCACTTCCATTTGGGTATCGGCAAAGGCTGCAGTAATCATGCTGGCTTCTGATGTTCTACCTTCACTCTCTGACATACATCACATACTGCTACATACTCAACAATATCCTTCTTCATTCCTGTCCACCAGAAACGCTCCTTTAAATCCAAATACATCTTGGTCATTCCGGGGTGTATCGAGTATGGCAAGTCACGAGCTTCATGTAGTATCAACTTCCTGATCTCTGCATTATTGGGTACATAAACACGGTCCTCAAGCCACAAGGTGTCGTGCTCATCCTCATGAAAACCTTTTGCTTTACCTTTTCTCATCTTCTCCTTTATCTCGGCAATTTATTTGTCATCCTTCTGAGCTTCTCGAATCTTTCCCAATAATGTCGAATGAACCTCCAATGATGCAACAAAACCTCTAGGGACTTATCTCCAAACGAAGCTCCCTGAGATCTTCGGCTAACTCCTTCGGCAATCCTCCTCTTATGAGGGTATTGGCATAACTCTTCCGGCTCAAAGCGTCTACTACGACATTGGCCTTTCCTGGATGATAGTTCAGCTTCATATCATAATCCTTTATAAGCGCCAACCATCTCCTTTGCCTGAGATTCAGCTCCTTCTGTGTGAAAATGTACTTCAAACTCTTATGATCGATGCACACATCACAACGATTTCCAATAAGGAAATGTCTCCAGGTCTTGAGCGCATGCACTATGGCTGCTAACTCCAAATCATGCGTGGCATAATTCAACTCATGCGGTCAAAGTTGACGTGAGGCATATGAAACAACTCTTTCGTCTTGCATAAGTACACCTCGAAGTCCTAAGCGAGATGTGTTGCAATATACTTGGAAACCCTTGCGTATATCTGGCAAAATCAGCACTGGGGCTATAACCAAACATTTCTTCAACTCCTGGAAAGTTGCCTCACATTCATCCGTCCAATTGAACTTGGTGTCCTTCTTCAACAACTCCATCATGGGCTTCGCAATCATAGAGAAATTCTCAATGAATCTCCGGTAGTATCCCGCGAGTCCAAGAAAACTGCGGATCTCTCCTACTGAGGTGGGTGCTAGCCAATCAGTGACGGACTGAACCTTGGTAGGGTCTACTGTTATAGCTTCTCCTGATATAACATGTCCAAGGAATCCAACTTTCTTCAACCAAAACTCACATTTGTTGAACTTGGCATAAAACTGATGTTCTCTTAGCTTCTCGAGAACTAAACGCAAATGCTCCTTGTGCTCCTCTTCATTTTTCGAGTACACGAAAATATCATCAATGAACACCACAACAAACTTATCCAAGAACTCCATGAACACCTTATTCATCATACTCATGAAATAGGTAGGGGTATTTGTCAATCCAAATGACATAACCATGTACTCATATAGCTCGTACCTTGTGATGAAAGCTGTCTTAGGTATATCCTATTCTCGAATCTTCAGCTGGTGGTATCCTGAACGCAGATCGATCTTGGAGAATATTTAGCTCCTTGCAGCTGGTCAAACAAATCATTGATCATCGGTAGTGGGTACTTGTTCTTGATCGTCACTTCATTCAATGCACGATAATCAACAACCATTCTCAAAGATCCATACTTCTTCTCAACCAAGAGCACTAGGGCTCCCCATGGTGACGAACTTCGTTGAATGTAACCTTTCTCCAATAACTCCTTAATATGTTTCTTAATCTCCTCTAGATCATTTGCGGGCATCCGGTATGGTCTCTTCGATATTGGTCTGGTGCCTGGCAACAGCTCTATAAAAACTCAATGTCTCCATCCGGTGGCATGTCGGGTAACTCCTCTGGAAATACATCCTGATAATCCTTCACTACAGGGCACTTCCTCCTGAACAACTCCCGTGAGAGAATTTACTTGGGTCCTCCTCGGCGCATGCCTGTATACATACTTGATCCTTTTTCCCTCCGAGGTGGTGAGCAAAATTGACCTACTAGCACAGTCAATGTTTCCTCCATACTTCGATAGACAATCCATACCTAGTATCACATCCAATCCTTGTGACTCCAAAATTATCAGGTCTGAGGGGAAAACATGGCTACCAATGGTTAAGGGTATCCGACCGCACCATCGGCTGGCCATATACTCTGCTCCTGGTGAGCTTACTAACAAGGGTGTCCTAAGGGCTAAGGTGGGTAACTTAAACTTGTCCACAAATCCCCTTGAAATGTATGAACGCGATGCACCAGTATCAAAAAGAACGAGAGTGGTAAATGACTTAACCAAAAACTTACCGATAACTGCATATGGCTGCTCTTCAACCTCCTCCACGTTAACGTGGTTCACTTGTCCCCTATTGAAAGGGTTGGGCTTCTTCCCAGAGTTTCATTACCATTTCCATTCTTGAGTTCAGGACACTCATTGGCATAGTGTCCAGTCTTCCCGCACTTGAAACAAGTAACATGACTTTGATCCTTCTTGGCGGGTGTGGCTGGGTTAGAGTGGTTCTGCCTGCTACCTGCTCCATTCCCACTTCCATTCTTGGGGCCACTGTGGTTATGCGAACCTCCTCCATTGTGCGTACGGCCTCCGTGGTTATGGGTATAACCTCCCGAGTTCGGGGTAAAACGAGGCTTCTGTTGAGCTCCTAAATTGTACTTCCCTTGTACATAATTCCTTTTGCGGCTCCCAATCTGCTGCTGCTTCCCTTCAATCATAAGAGCCTTGTCTACCAACTCCTGTTAGTTGTTAAATGTTGCCACCATTAACTGCATACTCATCTCATCATTCATCCCTTCCATAAACTTCTCTTTCTTCGCGGCATCTATGGCCACATCATCCGGGGCATAGCGGGCTAACTTGCTAAACTCATCCATGTACTGTCCTGCAGTATGATTTCCATGGCGCAAGTTGCGAAACTCATGCTTCTTCATGCTCATAGATCCAGTTGAGACATGAGCAGTGCGGAATGCTTGCTGAAACTGCTCCCAAGTAACCTTGGCTATAGGGAAAGTGGTTGTGTAATTCTCCCACCATGAGGCTGCAAGTCCATCCAATTGGTGTGCGGCAAAACGCACCTTCTCAGCATCTGTGCAACCTGTGGTGGACAACTCTCTTCCAATCTTGCATAGCCAATCATTAGCAACTATCGTCTCGGTGCTACTGGAAAACACCGGCGGCTGCAACCTTAGAAAACGGGCTAAGTTGTCAACTGGAGGTGGTGGGGTGGGTTGTTGTTATTATTGTTGTTGTTTCCTTGGTTCTGGACTAGCAACTGCATCAGGGTATTCTACTGTTGGATCAACTGGATGAGCTCCGGTGGGAAAGCAAATCTGGGGTCACGTCTCGGAGGCATCTGATGGGTTCAGAGGGGAGAGATTAGAATAGAATGAGGTCTAGTGAGAAAACACTACCCATATGCACATGAGACAAACACATTCATTTCACACCAAAACAATTCAAGCAAGGGCATAAAATCGATCTAACTATCGTTACAATGCTCAGACTACTAATATATACATGGGGAATTACTACTAATAATATGGTGACCGACTAGAAATTTTGATTGGTGGAAGACTCCATGATATCCGCTCCAGCTTCGTTTTCATAGTCATCATCACTATTGTCGGGGTCAGAGTCGGTGTCGTCGATGATGATGTAGTCCTTGGGACGGTCGTCATCTCCTCCTGGCGCGGGGTCTCCCATGAATACTCCTAGCTTCCTTGTCATGTCGTCATTCCTCTCCACTAGTATTGTGATTTTCTCCTTTGAGTTCCTCTTCAAGCTCCATGTTCCTAGTCATCAACTTCTTCATATCTATCATGCTTGCGCACATCTGGTTCTCCTGGCGACGAATGTGCTGGTTTAACTCCTGGATAAAATCTGCAATGGACTTGTCCTTCCTGGTGCTGATCATATCCCATTGCTCATCTCGGTGCCCACATATCTGGTAGATAGTGTCCTTAAGATCCTTGTGATAAACTTCCCCGATGTTCCCCATGGCGATGTGGGCTGCTGTCAGTGTCAAAACCGGCGGATCTCAGGTAGGGGGTCCCGAACTATGCGTCTAAGGCGGATGGTAACAGGAGGCGGGGACACAATGTTTACCCAGGTTCGGGCCCTCTCGATGGAGGTAATACCCTACTTCCTGCTTGGTTGATCTTGATGATATGAGTATTACAAGAGTTGATCTACCACCAGATCAGAGAGGCTAAACCCTAGAAGCTAGCCTATGGTCTGATTGTTCTTGTCCTACGGACTAAACCCTCCGGTTTATATAGACACCGGAGGGGGCTAGGGTTACACAGAGTCGGTTACAAGGGAGGAGATCTACATATCTGAATCGCCAAGCTTGCCTTCCACGCAAAGGAGAGTCCCACCCGGACACGGGACGAATTCTTCAATCTTGTATCTTCATAGTTCAACAGTCCGGCCAAAGGATATAGTACGGCTGTCCAAGGACCCCCTAATCCTGGACTCCCTCAGTAGCCCCTGAACCAGGCTTCAATGACGATGAGTCAGACGCGTAGATTGTCTTCGACATTGCAAGGCGGGTTCCTCCTCCAAATACTCCATAGAAGATTTTGAACACAAGGATAGTGTCTGGCTCTGCAAAACAAATTCCATATACCACCGTAGAGAGTATAATATTTCCTCAAATCTAATATGCTAACAACTTTTCATAACGTGACATCACGCCATGGCCTTGGTTATTATTCGAACCGTTTTTCTCAACCAGCCACTGCACATGTTGCGAGGCGGTTTTATTGGCACGTCTTATCAAAGCAGAGATCATGTCCCCTTATCACGGGATTCTCATCAATACGGGTGTGGGTAACCCAACCGCGCCATCAATCACAACGCTTGGGGAATAAGCGAGTTTTACCAGGCAAGTGGGGAGGCACGCAGTTTCTATCGCCCTTATAAAGGGATAAGGACTCCTCCTTTTTACCCACGCCTTCTTCTTCCCTGCCTATCCATTCTCGCGTACTCGAGCTCCAGCGCCCAAGTTCGCATCTTCTTCGCAAAACCAATCCGAACATGTCCGGAGCAGGAGGCAAGTGGATGTCCTCTACCGTCCGGAAGAAGGACATCAAGAAACTTCGGGAGGCCGGGTATCTAGCCCAGGAAATCAGCCACCGTCTCCCGACGGCAGGACAGATCGTCCCTACCCCGGAACCCCACGAAAGGGTCGTATTCCTACCTCATTTTATCCGCGGGCTAGGGTTTCCCCTCCACCCATTTGTTCGCAGCATCATGTATTATTACGGGATCGATTTTGATGATCTATCCCCCAATTCCTTCCTCAACATTTCGACATTCATTGTCGTGTGTGAGGCTTTTCTCCACATCTCGCCACACTTCGTCTTATGGCTGAAGATATGTAATGTGAAGCCCAAGGTAGTGGGCATTGAGCACACTGAGTGCGGGGCGCTATGGTGAGCAAGATGCCCAACCTCACATGGCCAACAGGCACCTTCAATGATTCCGTCAGGGAGTGGCAATAGGAGTGGTTTTACATTACTGAGCCGCGCGGCATGGAGTGGGCTGCTGCTCCCGAGTTCCGATCCGGAGCCCCTCTATGGCTTACGTCCTGGCTCAAGAAGGGCCTAGATTGGTCTTCGTTCGACAAATTGTTGGCGCTCCAGACGCGCGTCAAGGATTTGGAAGACAAGAATATCGAACTTGTTAATGTAGTCCAGGTGATGTTAGTCCGTCGGATCCTACCTTGTCAACACCGGACATGCAATCTATGGGAATTCGATCCGGCCAAGCACCAGACCCTGCGAGAGCTCTTTGGCTCCTCACACGAAGACATATGGAAGGTTCTTTTTAAGCCCGGCAAATCATTGCTGGACTCGTCCGAGGACTGCGGGTACCAACTGTCCCGCCCTGCAAGCTCGGTAAGTTATCATACGTTTTATTCGCATAACTCAAGGGAAATGCTTAATGTGTTTTACACAACCCTCCTAGGGCTGGACGAATAAGGCGGGGCGGATCCAGTGCCCGGCCCCGCTGCCCGAAGAACTGGCCGACCCACTTCTGACGAAGATGTTGGACCCGGCGCCTTACAAGGTGCCGGAGAAGAAGACCGAAAAGGAGGCCAAAAAGACCTGGGCAGCCTTCGTCACTGTGCCCGTCCTGCCTCTGAAGAGAACGAGGAGGAGGAAGAAGAATCCCCAGCGGGGGGAAGAAAGAAGAGGACGGCCTTCGTACACTTGGAGGCCGAGTCGCTTAAAAGGGGAAAAACTCTTCTTCCGAAAGAGTCCACTGCCGTCGCCGATAGCAGCCCGACGTGGGATCCTAGGGCCCAGCCCCTAGTGAACTCGTAAGTATATAAAATCCGAACACGTTCAGGTGTCCGGACCCATCATGGCATAGTATTTTAACCTGAGCCATATTTTTGTAGTCCGACGGGGTCCCATTCCGAACAATCCTCGTCAGAGGACTTGCTAAGGTCAAATGCTATGGAGAGTGGGATGTCGCCGAAGGCCCCTTCCCCCAAATATGTGATCAACACCGAGGCTTCGTCCCAGAGGGACTCCGTCCAAGGAGGGGTGGAGAAAATCATGAAGGCGGCGCCTGGAGGTCAAACCTCAGGGGCCGTAGACATGGGGGAGAAGATCCCCACAGGAGTCGACAACTGGGACCATCTTGAATTCGGCCCCCAGCCGGACACAGTTTTGGAGACCCGTATGGCTTCGGAATCAAGCAGGCGGCCTTCCCCAGCTGGAGAGGGCGTCCCTGTTCCACCGGCAACCTCTGTCCAACCAGAGGCGTTGGGTGCTTTACTGGCGACGCTGAAGAGCGCCTCCGTCGTCGGCGAACACCGTGCCCTTATGTTTGCGGTGATTGAAAAGGTTCAGTCCGCTGAAAATGGACTGAATGAAGCCTGTATCAACCTTATAAGAGGTTTTGAGGTATGTTTTATACGGTTTCGAAGAGTGTCATAGTATGGATAGTTGCCCCTGATACACTGTCCGGTGAACGAAAGAACCGGACAGAGGATCAAATATATTTTTCGCAGGAAGACTCATTTGATGGCATCTATCTCTCTTCTTTTGTATGCAGGCGTCTGTAGCGGCTACTGCCGCTCACACCGTGGAGGTTTTCGGACTGAATCAAAGTTTGGAGCGGGTCGGAGCGGATCTTGGCCAGTTAAAAAGGCAGTTGGCAGATCAACAAGGTATGTGCAAATCTTGTTTGCGTTCAGTGCGAACGAGTTTTCAGTATGATAGAATATGTGTCATGATTTGCGCCAGGGGTGATGACCGAAGTCAAGGCTCTGAAGAAGGCTGTTGCCGAGGTCGAGGAAAAGTCAGCCACAGAGCAGGCTCTTCGTGAGAAGCACGAGGCCAAGGTTGTGGAAGCTGAGCGAGAGCTCCAAAAGGCCATGAAAAAATGCGAGACCCTGGAGCAGAGTTTAACGGAGAAAGAATTCGAACTCACCAGGGCTCATTAGGCCATGTGCAATGCCCAAGGCGCCCTGCAGGAGATCCAAGAGGGGAGGGAGATCACGGCGGGTAAGGCCTTCTTCCATGTAATGCAAGTATTTGAGGAGAAATTTATGCTTTATAATTTTAAGTTCGGATTTCTCCAGGGGTATTTGCGGAACTTCCTCGCAGCATATCGGATGCCACCCATTTCTACCGAGCCGAAGAGGGGAATACTGTGGATAAGCTCTTCTGGTCGTAGTATCTGGCACCGAATTATCCGGTGCCTTTTACCGATCAACTGCAAACAGCTGATCGAACTGCATAAGGCGGCCGAACTAGCCATGAAGGATTTGATTATCCGGCTATGGCCCGCCTATAGGGGAACGTAGTAATTTCAAAAAAAATCCTACGCACACGCAAGATCATGGTGATGCATAACAATGAGAGGGGAGAGTGTTGTCTACGTACCCTCGTAGACTGGCAACGGAAGCGTTGACACAACGTAGAGGAAGTAGTCGTACGTCTTCCCGATCTGACTGATCCAAGTACCGAACGTACGGCACCTCCGAGTTCTGCACACGTTCAACTCGGTGACGTCCCTCGAGCTCCAATCCAGCAAAACATTGAGGGAGAGTTTCGTCAGCACGACAGCATGATGACGGTGATGATGTTCTACCGACGGAGGGCTTCGCCTAAGCACCGCTACGATATGACCGAGGTGGAATATGGTGGAAGGGGGCACCGCACTCGGCTAAGGAACGATCACGAAGATCAACTTGTGTGTCATGGGGTGCCCCCTTGCCCCCGTATATAAAGGAGGGAGAGGGAGAGGTGCGGCCGGCCCTAGGGGTGCGCCTGGAGGAGTCCTACTCCCACCGGGAGTAGGACTCTCCCCTCTTGCCTTGTTGGAAAAGGAAGAGGGAGGGAGAAACAGGAAAGGGGGTGCCCCCCCTTCCTTGTCCTATTCGGACTAGGGGGGAGGGGCGCGTAGCCTGCCCTGGCCAGCCCTCCTCTTCTCCCTTATGGCCCATGTAGGCCCAATAACCCCCGGGGGGTTCCGGTAACCCCCCGGTACTCCGGTAAAATCCCGATTTCACCCGGAATGTTTCCGATATCCAAATATAGGCTTCCAATATATCAATCTTTATGTATCGACCATTTCGAGACTCCTCGTCATGTCTGTGATCACATCCGGGACTCCGAACAACCTTCAGTACATCAAAACACAAAAACCCTAATTACGATCGTCACCGAACTTTAAGCGTGCGGACCCTACGAGTTCGAGAACTATGTAGACATGACCGAGACACGTCTCCGGTCAATAACCAATAGCGGAACCTGGATGCTCATATTGGCTCCTACATATTCTACGAAGATCTTTATCGGTCAGACCGCATAACAACATATGTTGTTCCCTTTGTCATCGGTATGTTACTTGCCCGAGATTCGATCGTCAGTATCTTAATACCTAGTTCAATCTCGTTACCGGCAAGTCTCTTTACTCGTTCCGTAATACATCATCCTGCAACTAACTTATTAGTTGCAATGCTTTCAAGGCTTGAGTGATGTGCATTACCGAGAGGGCCCAGATATACCTCTCTGACAATCGGAGTGACAAATCCTAATCTCGAAATACGCCAACCAAACAAGTTCCTTCGGAGACACCTGTAGAGCACCTTTATAATCACCCAGTTACGTTGTGATGTTTGGTAGCACACAAAGTGTTCCTCCGGTAACCGGGAGTTGCATAATCGCATAGTCATAGGAACATGTATAAGTTATGAAGAAAGCAATAGCAACAAACTAAACGATCAAGTGCTAAGCTAACGGAATGGGTCAAGTCAATCACATCATTCTCCTAATGATGTGATCCCGTTAATCAAATGACAACTCATGTCTATGGTTAGGAAACATAACCATCTTCGATCAATGAGCTTGTCAAGTAGAGGCATACTAGTGACACTCTGTTTGTTTATGTATTCACACATGTATTATGTTTCCGGTTAATACAATTCTAGCTTGAATAACAAACATTTATCATGATATAAGGAAATAAATAATAACTTTATTATTGCCTCTAGGGCATATTTCCTTCAGTCTCCCACTTGCACTAGAGTCAATAATCTAGATTACACAGTAATGATTCTAACACCCATGGAGCCTTGGTGCTGATCATGTTTTGCTCGTGGAAGAGGATTAGTCAGCGTGTAACATCCCAAATTTTTAATTTGGAATGTTATACATAGATCATCCATGCATATCATGATTTATTGCATTTCCGTTCCGCAATCCTCGAAATCCTAAGCAACTCAAGGACCCACGAAGAGAGTTGGGGATTTTCCGGTTTTCATATTTGATCTTTATCAAATAATAAAACGAGGATTTTGATTTTAATAATTTTTCTCTCCGAGAAATATTTCATATTAAATCCAATGAGTGGAGATAATATGACTTCTCCAAAATAATTGAAATATTGGAGGAAAAATATTAAAATCATTTATTGAATTTTATTTCGTTTTATTCGGATTTTATTTGCATTAGAAAAATTGCACTTTTCAAAATTGCATTTTAGGGCCAAGAAAATGTTCAACTCGTCCTAAATCTTTTACTTAGACGGTGAAAATTTGTTTTGGCATTTTTACGTTTTTTTAGGATTTTATTTCGGTTGGCGAAGTTTAAAAAAAAGGGTTCCCGCACCGACTGGGCCTAAGGCCCAGCCGTGCCAGGCCGCCGCCACCGCCGACTCGGACAGTGTCCGAGCCGGACTCCGCCTCCGCCGCCGCGCCTTGGCCCCTACTCCAAGCCGCCCCCCCCTCCTATATA
>NC_041382.1:382914267-382965236 GCF_002162155.2 Triticum dicoccoides | reverse complement strand
ACCACCGCCTCCCGCACCCCGCCCCGAGCCGCCGCCGCCGCCGCACCCCGCCACCCCGCGAGCCGCGCCCGCCGGCCAAGCCCTCGCCGGAGGTAGCCGCGGTTCCAACCGCCGGTTTTTCTAAAAAAGCCGTTCGGTTTATTTTTTTTCAAAACCCTAGTTTTCATTTTTTTAATTAGATCGGTTTGTCTTCAGTTTATTTATTTAGCGAGTGTTCGCTTGTTCGTTCATTTTAAACGAACGCGTTCTTTGTTCAGATCCGGATAATGAACGTCCGTTCGTTAATTTGTTCGTCATTTTTCTTTTTCTGGGATTTATTGCACGATTTTTCTGATCGTGATTTCTGATCCGATCTTAATTTCGGTTTATCTTTTCGCTCGTTTATCGGAATCAGGCGATTCAAGCGCCTGGAGTTTTGTCTCAAAACCCTCTTTCCGGTTAATCAACTCAAACAAGTTTTTGTTACTGTAAAATTTGACTTAAGCTCAGATTAGTAAACGAAGTGGTTTTCTTTCGCTGTTTGACTTTCGTTGCTTCGTTTGATTTGATTCTTTTTGCGTACCGGAGTTCTTAATTTGAACTTTCTGGTCAATCTCTCTTATTTGAGTTTTGCTTATGCATCGTTGCTTGTTACTTATGTATGTTATCGTTTGCTTGCGACAGAATTCCCGGAGTGTGACGCATGTTACTACGAGTCTCTAGGATTCGCGGATCGTCAGCAAGGCAAGTAACAATTTGATCATATCCCATTATTACCCAGTTTTTTATGCATTTGTTCCAATCCTCAAACATTGCATGATTAGGATGTCATTAACTTGTGGGTTGGGAAGTAGTTGCTGAGGTAGAACCTATTATCCTGTTATATTCAAACCCTTGGGAGTTACTTCTGCGTGTTGCTTATATTGCTATGCTATGCTCGTAGACGTGGTTTGGGTTTGAGTGAAATTCATGACAGATGTGAGATTGTTAATTAACGGTTCAACTTAAGGTGGCAACTTAATCAAACAACTGGGTGGATTGAGGCACCTGGGGAACCCAGTGTTCTCTGTATTTTTTTGGAAATCCCGAGGTACCCGTGTGATCTTCCTATGGACCGCCACCCAGGCTCAAAGGGAACTGATATGATTCATGCTAGAAACTTCCATGTGGAGCCACAAGCTATTATGGGCTCTAGCATAGTTGAGTAAGATACGTGAAGCTCTTGAAGAGGTAGATCAACAGGTAGTGGGTTTTGTAGGTTTGGTATGGTCTACCCGGAGTAGAGAGTTAACGTTTCTGAAAGACTGTGTCTCGGTCATCCGTTTCTGAAACACCATGTAGTTCGAGAAATCCAACGGAGGCGATCAAGTCTTGTGGGGAAAAGTGCGCAAACCTCTGGAGAGTGTACAATCTAATCATGGTTAGCCGTGTCCCCGGTTATGGACAATTCTTGAGTATCTAGTACTTGAGTTATCACACGTATCTCACCATGTTTAATTAATATTGTTGGGTTGTTAATCACTTTAATTGGGATTGAGTTGGGGTTACCTTCTCAATGATGTTTCAACCACCATGATAGTTAAATAAAAATCTATTCCTTTGTTGTAGGGAAAAAATGGCTTTTTGCAAAAACTTTAACCATAGAGCTTTCCACCAGCCAAATATGCATGTAGTGATAGCATTATTCTGTTTCTGCTCTACTGTGTTATATTGCCAGCATATTCCATGTGCTCACCCGTTTTCGGGCTGCAACGTATTATGTTGCAGACTTTTCAGACGAGGAGTAAGGTTCGTTAGGTCATTGCCGTGCAGCTCAGCTATGCCGTTGGAGTTGATGGACTCACCCTATCTTCCAAGCCTTCCGCTGTTATCGCATTAGATGGCCTTAAGCCATGTTATTGTAATAAGTTCTCTTTGGAGACATTTGATGTAATGGAGTGTGATTGCTACTCTGCTATAAATCCTTCGAGTACTGTGTGTGTCAGCATTACCGATCCAGGGATGACACTGAAGCACAGAGACTTGACCATCTGAGGTCGGGTCACTACAAGATGGTATCAGAGCACACGCTGAGTGTAGGACCCGACCACTAAGATAAACCCTAGGTCACACTTCTCTACTCATTTCTAACTCCTCTCCATTTTCTACTCTTTAGGATGACCGAGATGAAGAACAAGTTTGCACAACTGGATGAAGACACACCTTTTGGATGCCACTTGAAGGAAGTCACTAGGTACTTGAATATTGGAATACCAAGCTTCACCGGGACGTACAACGCCACTTTACCAGAAGAAGAGCACTAGATGATTCAAGTACAAGTTCCAGGAAGGACGTTCTCGCCAACCTCTAAACCCATAGAATTTTCCTTCGACGCACCAACCTGGAGTTTAGGAAAGAGTATGGCAGCTCACATCACCATGGGACGCATTGGAGAAGTTTACAACAGGGAGCTTAAGGACACTATTTACCAAATATGTGGACACCGAGATGAGCAATGGGAAGTAATCAGCACTAAGAAGGATAGATCCATTGCAGCTTTCATCCAGGAGTTAAACCATCACATTCGACGTCAGGAGAACCAGATGTGTGCGGACATGATGGACTTGAAGAAGGTGAAGACTAGGATCATCGAGCTGGAGGAAGAACTCAAGTTTACCCGCGATGGATATGAGGAGGAAATCAAGACCCTACTGGAGAAGAATGACGACTTAGTCAAGAAGATCGGAGTATTCATGGGAGAACCAGCACCAATAGAAGAAGAAGAACCCAAGGAAATACGCCCCGAGGACTACATCATCATCGACGACACCGACTCCGACCCTAGTGATGATGACTTTGAAGACGAAGCTGGAGCAGACATCATGGAGTCTTCCACCGATCAAAATTTCTAGATGACCACCAACCATTAGTAGTATTTTCCCCATGTATATAGTAGTAGTGAGAACTTTTGCGATAGTTCTAGACTGTTTGTATGCCCTAGCTTGATTGATTGAGTGAAATGATTGTGTTTCTCTCATGTGCATATGGGTAGTGTTTTCTCATTAGACCCCTTTTCTATTCTAAATCTCTTCCATCTAAACCCATCAGATGCCTCCGAGACGTGACACCGGTTTTGCCTTCCCGTCGGAGCTCACCCAGTTGATCCAGCAGCAGAATACCTTGATGCAATTGCTAGTTCAGAACCAGGGCAACAACAACAACAACAACAACAACAACAACAACAACAACAACAACAACAACAACAACAACAACAACAACAACAACAACAACAACCCACCGCCAGTGGACAACCTAGCCCGTTTTCTAAGGTTACAGCCGCCGGTGTTTTCCAGTAGCACCGAGCCTATAGTTGCTGATGATTGGCTACGCCAAATTGGGAGGGAGTTGAACACCGCAGGTTGCATAGATGCTGAGAAGGTGCGCTTTGCCGCACATCAATTGGATGGACCAGCAGCCTCATGGTGGGAGAATTACACAACCACTTTTCCTATAGCCAATGTCACTTGGGACCAGTTTCAGGAAGCTTTCCGCACAGCCCATGTCTCCACTGGAGCTATGCAAATGAAGAAGCAGGAGTTTCGCAACCTACGCCAGGGGAACCGTACTGTGGCTCAGTATGTGGATGAGTTTAGCAAGTTATCACGCTATGCCCCTGATGATGTGGCCACAGATGCCGTGAAGCAGGAGAAGTTTATGGAAGGGCTGAATGATGAGATGAGTATGCAGTTGATGGTAGCAACCTTCAACAACTACCCGAAGTTGGTAGATAAGGCTCTTATGATTGAAGGGAAACAGCAGCAGATTGAGAGCCGCAAGAGAAAGTATGGACAAGGGAAGTATAACTCAGGAGCTCAGTAGAAGCCTCGTATAACCCCGAACTTGGGAGGACTTGTTCACAACCATGGAGGTCACAACCACACTAGAGGAGGATCACATAACCACAGTGGTGCTAAGAATGGGAATGGGAACGGAGCTAACAACAATCAAAACCGCTCCAACCCGTCCACTCCCGCCAAAAGAGACTTAAGTCAGGTTACCTGTTTTAAGTGCGGGAAGACGGGGCACTATGCCAATGTTTGCCCCGAAGGAAGGAATGGAAACGGAAATGGAAGCACTGGGAAGAAGCTCAATCCATTCAACAAAGGACAAGTGAACCACGTTAACGTGGAGGAGGTTGAAGAGCAGCCGGACGCGGTAATAGGTAAGTTTTTGGTTAAGTCATTTACCGCTCTTGTTCTTTTCGATACTGGTGCATCGCATTCATACATATCAAGGGGATTCGTGGACAAGTTTAAACTACCAACCCAAACCCTTAGGACCCCTCTTTTAGTGAGTTCACCCAGAGCAGAGTATATGGCTAGCCGATGGTGTGACCAGATACCCTTAACCATTGGCACACATGTGTTTCCGTCCAACCTAATTATCTTGGAGTTGCAAGGATTGGATGTGATATTGGGTATGGACTGGATGTCAAAGTATGGAGGAAGCATTGACTGTGCGAGTAAGTCGATTTATCTCACCACCCCGGAGGGAAAAAGGATTAAGTGTGTGTCTAGGCATGTGCCCAAAAGGAGCCAAGTAAATGCCCTTACGGGAGTTGTTCAGGAGGAAGTGCCGGTAGTAAAGGATTACCCGAATGTTTTCCCAGAGGAGTTACCAGGCATGCCATTGGACAGAGATATTGAGTTTTTGATAGAGCTGTTACCAGGAAGAGGATCAATATCCAAGAGACCCTATCGGATGCCCGCGAATGATCTGGAGGAAATTAAGAAACAGATCAAGGAGTTATTGGAGAAAGGATACATCTGAAGGAGTTCATCACCCTGGGGAGCCCCAGTACTTTTGGTTGAGAAGAAAGATAAATCCCTAAGGATGGTTGTTGATTATCGAGCCTTGAATGAAGTGACGATAAAGAACAAGTACCCACTGCCGATGATCAATGATCTGTTTGATCAGTTGCAAGGAGCTAAAGTGTTCTCAAAGATCGATTTACGATCAGGGTATCATCAGTTGAAGATACGAGAGAAGGGCATACCAAAGACAGTGTTCACAACGCGATATGGATTATACGAGTACACGGTCATGTCGTTTGGACTGACTAACGCCCCTGCCTATTTCATGAGCATGATGAACAAGGTGTTCATGGAGTATTTGGACAAGTTTGTTGTGGTGTTTATTGATGATATCATGGTATACTCGAAGAACAAGGAGGCGCACAAAGAGCATTTGCGTTTAGTTCTTGAGAAGCTCAGGGAAGACCAGTTGTATGCTAAGTTTAGCAAATGCGAGTTTTGGCTAAAGGAAGTCGGATTCCTTGGACATGTTATACCAGGAGAAGGTATAGCAGTAGACCCCAGCAAGGTTCAGTCAGTCACTGAATGGTTGGCACCCACCTCAGTTAGCGAGATCCGCAGTTTTCTTGGACTCGCAGGATACTACCAGAGATTCATTGAGAATTTTTCCAAGATTGCAAAACCAATGACTGAACTGTTGAAGAAGGATACCAAGTTTAAATGGACAGAAGATTGTGAAGCAAGTTTCCAGGAGTTGAAGAAACGTTTGACTACAGCCCCAGTGCTAGTACTGCCAGATATACATAAGGAATTCCAAGTGTATTGCGACGCCTCTCGCTTAGGACTTGGATGTGTGCTTATGCAGGACAGAAGAGTTGTTTCGTATGCCTCACGACAACTAAAACCTCATGAGCTGAATTATGCTACGCATGATTTGGAGCTAGCAGCCGTAGTGCATGCGTTGAAGACTTGGAGACATTACCTTATTGGAAACCATTGTAATGTGTACACGGATCACAAGAGTTTGAAGTACATCTTCACCCAGAAGGAGTTGAACCTTAGGCAGAGGAGATGGTTGGAGCTTATGAAGGATTATGACATGAAGCTACACTATCATCCAGGAAAGGCCAATGTCGTAGCAGACGCATTGAGTCAGAAGAGTTATGCTTATATCCTTGAAAGTAAAGGACTGCCGAAGGAATTAGCAAAGGACATCATGGAACTTTGATTAGAGATTGTACCTAGAAGGTTCATTGCCACAATGGAGGTTCAGTCGACATTGTTGGACAAGATTCGGGAAGCTCAAAAATATGATAAAGAGATTGCCAAGATAAAGGAGAAGATGGGAAAAGGAAAGGCCAAAGGTTTTCGTGAGGATGAGCACGATACCCTATGGTTTGTGGACCGAATTTACGTGCCCAATAATCAGGAGATCAGAAAGTTAATACTTCAAGAGGTGCATGACTCACCATACTCCATACACCCCGGAAACACCAAGATGTATTTGGATTTGAAGGAACGTTTCTGGTGGACTGGTATGAAGAAGGATATTGCCAAGTATGTAGCCGTATGTGATGTATGTCAGAGAGTTAAGGTAGAACATCAGAAGCCAGCAGGACTGTTACAGCCTATGCCGATACCCGAATGGAAGTGGGATAAACTTGGCATGGACTTTATCACCGGATTACCCAGGACTAAAGCAGGATATGATTCCATATGGGTAGTAGTTGATCGTTTGACCAAAGTAGCTCACTTCATCCCAGTGAAAACCACCTATACAAGTGCAAAGTTGGCCAAGATCTATATGTCCAGGATCGTATGTCTGCATGGAGTTCCGAGGACCATCATATCGAATCGAGGAACACAGTTTACTTCAAAGTTTTGGCATCAGTTACACCAGACTTTGGGAACGAGATTGGAGTTCAGTACAGCATTTCACCCGCAGACAAATGGATAGACTGAGAGAGTAAATCAAATTTTGGAGGACATGTTGAGAGCCTGTGCGCTAGATTATGGATCTAGTTGGGATGACAATTTGCCGTCTGCAGAATTCTCATACAACAATAGCTACCAAGCCAGTTTGAAAATGGCACCATTTGAAGCCCTGTATGGACGCAGGTGCAGAACACCATTGATGTGGGATGAGGTAGGAGGCCGACAGTTGTTTGGACCAGACTTGATTAAAGAATCTGAGGAGAAGGTAAAACTGATCCGAGACCGACTGAAGATTGCTCAGTCCAGGCAGAAGAGTTATGTAGACTCAAAATGCAAGGAGGTAACCTACGAAATTGGAGATAGAGCCTATCTGCGAGTATCGCCCTTGCGAGGAGTGAAACGTTTTGGAGTTATGAGAAAGTTAGCCCCGAGATTTGTAGGACCGTATCGCATTTTGGAACGGATGGGAGAAGTTTCCTACAAGTTAAAGTTACCTGAGGGATTGTCAGGAGTCCACGATGTGTTCCACGTTTCACAGTTGAAGAAGTGTCATGCTGAGATGGCTGATATACCATTAAGAGATACAGTACCCTTGGAGGCGATTCAGTTGGACAGTGATTTGACTTACGAGGAGAAGCCAGTTAAGATTCTTGAGTTTTTCCAGCAGAGTCACCCGCAGTAAGGTTATCAAGTTTTGCAAAGTTCAGTGGAGCCACCATACCGAGGATGAAGCTACCTGGGAACGAGAGGATGATCTCCGCAAGGACCACCCATACCTATTTTCTAGCCAACCCGAATCTCGAGGGTGAGATTCATCTTAAGGGGGGTAGGTTTGTAACATCCCAAATTTTTAATTTGGAATGTTATACATAGATCATCCATGCATATCATGATTTATTGCATTTCCGTTCTGCAATCCTCGAAATCCTAAGCAACTCAAGGACCCACGGAGAGAGTTGGGGAATTTCCGGTTTTCATATTTGATCTTTATCAAATAATAAAATGAGGATTTTGATTTTAATAATTTTTCTCTTCGAGAAATATTTCACATTAAATCCAATGAGTGGAGATAATATGACTTCTCCAAAATAATTGAAATATTGGAGGAAAAATATTAAAATTATTTATAGAATTTTATTTGGTTTTATTCGGATTTTATTTGCATTAGAAAAATTGCACGTTTTCAAAATTGCATTTTAGGGCCAAGAAAATGTTCAACTCGTCCTAAATATTTTACTTAGACGGTGAAAATTTGTTTTGGCATTTTTAGGTTTTTATTTATTTATTTTAGGATTTTATTTCGGTCGGCAAAGTTAAAAAAAAAGGGGGGGTTCCCGCGTCGACTTGTCCTAAGGCCCAGCCGCGCCAGGCCGCCACCGCCGCCTCCCGGCGCGCAAGCGCCGCCGCCGCTGCCGACTCGGACAGAGTTTGAGCCGGACTCCGCCTCCGCCGCCGCCCCTTGCCCCCTACTCCAAGCCGCCGTCCCTCCTATATATACGCGCCACCCCGGCCCCAACCACCACACCACCACCGCCTCCCGCACCCCGCCCTGAGCCGCCGCCGCCCGCCACCCGCGCCGCCGCCGCACTCCGCCGCCCCACGAGCCGCCGCCCACCGCCCAAGCCCTCGCCGGAGGTAGCCGCCGGTTCCAACCGCCAGTTTTTCTAAAAAAAACGTTCGGTTTATTTTTTTTCAAAACCCTAGTTTTCGTTTTCTTTAAATAGATCGGTTTTTCTTCGGTTTATTTATTTAGCGAGTGTTCGCCCGATCGTTCGTTTGAAACGAAAGCGTTCTTCATTTAGATCCAGATAACGAACGTTTGTTAATCTGTTCGTCGTTTTTCTTTTTCTCGGATTTATTCTGCGATTTTTCTGATCGCGATTTCTGATCCGATCTTAATTTCTGTTTATCTTTTCGCTCGTTTATCGGAATAAGGCGATTCAAGCGCCTGGAGTTTCGTCTCAAAACCCTCTTTCCGGTTAATCAACTCAAACAAGTTTTTGTTACTGTAAAATTTGACTTAATCTCAGATTAGTAAACGAAGTGGTTTTCTTTCGCCGTTTGACTTTCGTTGCTTCGTTTGATTTGATTCTTTTTGCGTACCGGAGTTCTTAAGTTGAACTTTCTGGTCAATCTCTCTTATTTGAGTTTTGCTTGTGCATCGTTGCTTGTTACTTATGTATGTTATTGTTTGCTTAAGATAGAATTCCCGTAGTGCGAAGCGTGTTACTACGAGTCTCTAGGATTCGCGGATCGTCAGCAAGGCAAGTAACACTTTGATCATATCCCATTATTACCCAGTTTTTTATGCATTAGTTCCAATCCTCAAACATTGCATGATTAGGATGTCATTAACTTGTGGGTTGGGAAGTAGTTGCTGAGGTAGAACCTATTGCCCTGTTATATTCAAACCCTTGGGAGTTACTTCTGCGTATTGCTTATATTGCTATGCTATGCTCGTAGACGTGGTTTGGGTTTGAGTGAAATTCATGATAGATGTGAGATTGTTAATTAACGTTCAACTTAAGGTGGCAACTTAATCAAACAACTGGGTGGATTGAGGCACCTGGGGAACCCAGTGTTGTCTGTATTTTTTTGGAAATCCCGGGGTACCCGTGTGATCTTCCTATGGACCGCCACCCAGGCTCAAAGGGAACTGAGATGATTCATGCTAGAAACTTCCGTGTGTAGCCACAACCTATTATGGGCTCTAGCATAGTTGATTAAGATACGTGAAGCTCTTGAAGAGGTAGATCAGCAGGTAGTGGGTTTTGTAGGTTTGGTATGGTCTACCCGGAGTAGAGAGTTAACGTTTCTGAAAGACTGTGTCTCGGTCATCAGTTTCTCAAACACCATGTAGTGCGAGAAATCCAATGGAGGCGATCGAGTCTTGTGGGGAAAAGTGCGCAAACCTCTGCAGAGTGTACAATCTAATCATGGTTAGCCATGTCCCTGGTTATGGAAAATTCTTGAGTATCTAGTACTTGAGTTATCACATGTATCTCACCATGTTTAATTAATATTGTTGGGTTGTTAATCACTTTAATTGGGATTGATTTGGGGTTACCTTCTCAATGATGTTTCAACCACCATGATAGTTAAATAAAAATCTATTCCTTTGTTGTAGGAAAAAATTGGCTTTTCACAAAAACTTTAACCATAGAGCTTTCCACAGCCAAATATGCATGTAGTGATAGCATTATTC
This sequence comes from Triticum dicoccoides, assembly GCF_002162155.2. Classification (NCBI taxonomy): domain Eukaryota; kingdom Viridiplantae; phylum Streptophyta; class Magnoliopsida; order Poales; family Poaceae; genus Triticum; species Triticum dicoccoides. The sequence continues at coordinate 382,955,324 of NC_041382.1, read as the reverse complement.
TGTTTCTGCTCTACTGTGTTATATTGCCGGCATATTCCATGTGCTGACCCGTTTTCGGGCTACAACGTATTATGTTGCAGACTTTTCAGACGAGGAGTAAGGTTCGTTAGGTCGTTGTCGTGCAGCTCAGCTATGCCGTTGGAGTTGATGGACTCACCCTATCTTCCAAGCCTTCCGTTGTTATCGCATTAGATGGCCATAAGCCATGTTATTGTAATAAGTTCTCTTTGAAGACATTCGATGTAATGTGTGTGATTGCTACTCTGCTATAAATCCTTCGGGTACTGTGTGTGTCAGCATTACCAATCTAGGGATGACACTGAAGCACAGAGACTTGACCATCTGAGGTCGGGTCGCTACACAGCGGGTCTGCAACATTCAGATCCGTATGTATCTTGCAAATTTCTATGTCTCCCACTTGGACTAAATCCTGAATGGAATTGAAGCGTCTCTTGATGTGCTTGGTTCTCTTGTGAAATCTGGATTCCTTCGCCAAGGCAATTGCACCAGTATTTTCACAAAAGATTTTCATTGGACCCAATGCACTAGGTATGACACCTAGATCGGATATGAACTCCTTCGTCCAGACCCCTTCATTTGCTACTTCCGAAGCAGCTATGTACTCCGCTTCACATGTAGATCCCGCCACGACGCTTTGTTTAGAACTGCACCAACTGATAGCTCCACCGTTCAGTATAAACACGTATCCGGTTCGCGATTTAGAATCGTCCGGATCAGTGTCAAAGCTTGCATCAACGTAACCATTTACGATGAGCTCTTTGTCACCTCCATATACGAGAAACATATCCTTAGTCCTTTTCAGGTATTTCAGGATGTTCTTGACCGCTGTCCAGTGATCCACTCCTGGATTACTTTGGTACCTCCCTGCTAGACTTATAGCAAGGCACACATCAGGTCTGGTACACAGCATTTCATACATGATAGAGCCTATGGCTGAAGCATAGGGAACATCTTTCATTTTCTCTCTATCTTCTGCGATGGTCGGACATTGAGTCTTATTCAACTTCACACCTTGTAACACAGGCAAGAACCCTTTCTTTGCTTGATCCATTTTGAACTTCTTCAAAACTTTGTCAAGGTATGTGCTTTGTGAAAGTCCAATTAAGCGTCTTGATCTATCTATATAGATCTTAATGCCCAATATGTAAGCAACTTCACCGAGGTCTTTCATTGAGAAACTCTTATTCAAGTATCCCTTTATGCTATCCAGAAATTCTATATCATTTACAATCAATAATATGTCATCCACATATAATATCATAAATGCTACAGAGCTACCACTCACTTTCTTGTAAAGACAGGCTTCTCCAAAAGTCTGTACAAAACCAAATGCTTTGATCACATTATCAAAGCGTTTATTCCAACTCCGAGAGGCTTGCACCAGTCCATAAATGGATCGCTGGAGCTTGCACACTTTGTTAGCTCCCTTTGGATCGACAAAACCTTTTGACTGCATCATATACAACTCTTCTTCCAGAAATCCATTCAGGAATGCAGTTTTGACATCCATTTGCCAAATTTCATAATCATAAAATGCGGCAATTGCTAACATGATTCGGACAGACTTAAGCATCGCTATGGGTGAGAAGGTCTCATCGTAGTCAACCCCTTGAACTTGTCAAAAACCTTTCGCAACAAGTCGAGCTTTGTAGACAATAACATTACCGTCAGCATCAGTCTTCTTCTTGAAGATCCATTTATTCTCAATTGCTTGCTGATCAACGGGCAAGTCAACCAAAGTCCACACTTTGTTCTCATACATGGATCCCATCTCAGATTTCATGGCTTCTAGCCATTTTGCGGAATCTGGGCTCACCATCGCTTCTTCATAGTTCGTAGGGTTCATCATGATCTAGTAGGATGACTTTCAGAACAGGATTACCGTACCACTCTGGTGCGGATCTTACTCTGGTTGATCTACGAGGTTCGGTAGTAACTTGATCTGAAGTTTCATCATCATTATCATTAGCTTCCTCACTAATTGGTGTAGGTGTCACAGAAACCGATTTCTGTGATGTACTACTTTCCAATAAGGGAGCAGGTACAGTTACCTCATCAAGTTCTACTTTTCTCCCACTCACTTCTTTTGAGAGAAACTCCTTCTCTAGAAAGGATCCATTCTTAGCAACGAAAGTCTTGCCTTCGGATCTGTGATAGAAGGTGTACCCAACAGTTTCCTTTGGGTATCCTATGAAGACACATTTCTCCGATTTGGGTTCGAGCTTATCAGGTTGAAGCTTTTTCACATAAGCATCGCAGCCCCAAACTTCCAGAAACGACAACTTTGGTTTCTTGCCAAACCACAGTTCATAAGGCGTCGTCTCAACGGATTTTGATGGTGCCCTATTTAACATGAATGCAGCCGTCTCTAAAGCATAACCACAAAACGATAGCGGTAAATCTGTAAGAGACATCATAGATCGCACCATGTCTAGTAAAGTACGATTACGACGTTCGGACACACCATTACGCTGTGGTGTTCCGGGTGGCATGAGTTGCGAAACTATTCCGCATTGTTTCAAATGTAGACCGACCAAACTCGTAACTCAAATATTCTCCTCCACGATCAGATCATAGAAACTTTATTTTCTTGTTATGATGGTTTTCAACTTCACTCTGAAATTCTTTGAACTTTTCAAATGTTTCAGACTTATGTTTCATCAAGTAGATATACCCATATCTGCATAAACCATCTGTGAAGGTGAGAAAATAACGATATCCGCCACGAGCCTCAATATTCATTGGACCACATACATTTGTATGTATGATTTCCAACAAATCCGTTGCTCTCTCCATAGTACCGGAGAACGGCGTTTTGGTCATCTTCCCCATGAGGCACAGTTCGCAAGTACCAAGTGATTCCAAAAGTCCATCAGTATGGAGTTTCTTCATGCGCTTTACACTGATATGACCTAAACGGCAGTGCCACAAATAAGTTGCACTATCATTATCAACTCTGCATCTTTTGGTTTCAACATTATGAATATGTGTGTCACTACTATCGAGATTCATCAAAAATAGACCACTCTTCAAGGGTGCATGACCATAAAAGATATTACTCATATAAATAGAACACCATTATTCTCTGATTTAAATGAATAATCGTCTCACATCAAACAAGATCCAGATATAATGTTCATGCTCAACGCTGGCACCAAATAACAATTATTTAGGTCTAAAACTAATCCCGAAGGTAGATGTAGAGGTAGCGTGCCGGCCGTGATCACATCGACTTTGGAACCATTTCCCACGCGCATTGTCACCTCGTCCTTTGCCAGTGTTCGCTTAATCCGTAGTCCATGTTTTGAGTTGCAAATGTTAGCAACAGAACCAGTATCAAATACCGAGGTGCTACTACGTGCTCTAGTAAGGTACACATCAATAACATGTATATCACATATACCTTTGTTCACCTTGCCATCCTTCTTATCCGCCAAATACTTGGGGCAGTTCTGCTTCCAGTGTCCAGTCTGCTTGCAGTAGAAGCACTCAGTTTCAGGCTTAGGTCCCGATTTGGGTTTCTTCTCCTAAGCAGTAACTTGCTTATTGTTCTTCTTGAAGTTCCCCTTCTTCTTCCCTTTGCCCTTTTTCTTGAAACTGGCGGTCTTGTTGACCATCAACACTTGATGCTCCTTCTTGATTTATACCTCCGCAGCCTTTAGCATTGCGAAGAGCTCGGGAATTGTCTTATCCATCCCTTGCATGTTATAGTTCATCACGAAGCTCTTGTAGCTTGGTGGCAGTGATTGAGGAACTCTGTCAATGACACTATCAACAAGAAGATTAACTCCTAGTTGAGTCAAGTGATTATGATACCCAGACATTTTGAGTATATGTTCACTGACAGAACTATTCTCCTCCATCTTGCAGCTATAGAATTTATTGGAGACTTCATATCTCTCAATCCGGGCATTTGCTTGAAATATTAACTTCAACTCCTAGAACATCTCATATGCTCCATGACATTCAAAACATCGTTGAAGTCCCGATTCTAAGCCGTAAAGTATGGCACACTGAACTATCGAGTAGTCATCAGCTTTGCTCTGCCAGACATTCATAACATCTGGTGTTGCTCCAGCAGCAGGCCTGGCGCCTAGCGGTGCTTCCAGGACGTAATTCTTCTGTGCAGCAATGAGGATAATCCTCAAGTTACCGACCCAGTCCGTGTAATTGCTACCATCATCTTTCAACTTTGCTTTCTCAAGGAACACATTAAAATTCAATGGAACAACAGCACGGGCCATCTATCTACAATCAAACATAGACAAGCAAGATACTATTAGGTACTAAGTTCATGATAAATTTAAGTTCAATTAATCATATTACTTAAGAACTCCCACTTAGAAAGACATCCCTCTAATCTTCTAAGTGATCTCGTGATCCAAATCAACTAAAACGTAACCGATCATCACGTGAAATGGAGTAGTTTTCAATGGTGAACATCAATATGTTGATCATATCTACTATATGATTCATGCTCGACCTTTCGGTCTCAGTGTTCCAAGGCCATATCTGCATATGCTAGGCTCGTCAAGTTTAACCTGAGTATTCTGCGTGTGCAAAACTGGCTTGCACCCATTGTAGATGGACGTAGAGCTTATCACACCCGATCATCACGTGGTGTCTGGGCACGACGAACTTTGGCAACGGTGCATACTCACGGAGATCACTTTTATCTTGAAATTTAGTGAGAGATCATCTTATAATGCTACCGTCAATCAAAGCAAGATAAGATGCATAAAAGATAAACATCACATGCAATCAATATAAGTGATATGATATGGCCATCATCATCTTGTGCTTGTGATCACCATCTCCAAAGCATCGTGATGATCACCATCGTCACCGGCGCGACCCCTTGATCACCATCATAGCATCATTGTTGTCTCGCCAATCTTATGCTTCCACGACTATCACTACCGCTTAGTGATAAAGTAAAGCATTACAGCGCAATTGCATTGCATACAATAAAGCGACAACCACATGGCTCCTGCCAGTTGCCGATAACTCGGTTACAAAACATGATCATCTCATACAATAAAATTTAGCATCATGTCTTGACCATATCACATCACAACATGCCTTGCAACAACAAGTTAGACGTCATGTACTTTGTTGTTGCAAGTTTTATGTGGCTGCTATGGGCTTAGCAAGAACTGTTCTTACCTACGCATCAAAACCACAATGATAGTTTGTCAAGTTGGTGTTGTTTTAACCTTCGCAAGAACCGGGCATAGCCACACTTGGTTCAAATCAAGTTGGAGAAACTGACACACGCCAGCCACCTGTGTGCAAAGCACGTCGGTAGAACCAGTCTCGCATAAGCGTACGCGTAATGTCGGTCCGGGCCGCTTCATCCAACAATACCGCCGAACCAAAGTATGACATGGTGGTAAGCAGTATGACTTATATCACCCACAACTCACTTGTGTTTGGCGGGGGGATCATGCAAGATCAAAAAAAATCCTACGCACATGCAAGATCATGGTGATGCATAGCAACGAGAGGGGAGAGTGTTGTCTACGTACCCTCATAGACTGGCAATGGAAGCATTGACACAACATAGAGGAAGTAGTCGTACGTCTTCCCGATCCGACCGATCCAAGTACCGAACGTATGACACCTCCGATTTCTGCACACGTTCAACTCGGTGACGTCCCTCAAGCTCCAATCCAGCAAAACATTGAGGGAGAGTTTCGTCAGCACGATGGCGTGATGACGGTGATGATGTTCTACCAATGCAGGGCTTCGCCTAAGCACCGCTATGATATGACCGAGGTGGAATATGGTGGAAGGGGGCACCACACACGGCTAAGGAATGATCACAAAGATCAACTTGTGTGTCATGGGGTGCCCCCTTGCCCCCGTATATAAAGGAGGGAGAGGGGGAGGTGCGGCCGGCCCTAGGGGTGCGCTTGGAGGAGTCCTACTCCCACCGGGAGTAGGACTGCCCCCTCTTGCCTTGTTGGAAAAGGAAGGGGGAAGGGAGAAAGAGGAAAGGGGGGCGTCGCCGCCCCCCTTCCTTGTCCTATTCGGACTAGGGGGAGGGGCGCGCGGCCTACCCTGGCCGGCCCTCCTATTCTCCCTTATGGCCCATGTAGGCCCAATAACCCCCGGGGGGGTTCCGGTAACCCCCCGGTACTCCGGTAAAATCCCGATTTCACCCGGAACGTTTCCGATATCCAAATATAGGCTTCCAATATATCAATCTTTATGTCTCGACATTTCGAGACTCCTCGTCAGGTCCGTGATCACATCCGAGACCGCGAACAACCTTCGGTACATCAAAACACAAAAACCCTAATTACGATCGTCACCGAACTTTAAGCGTGCGGACCCTACGGGTTCGAGAACTATGTAGACATGACCGAGACACGTCTCCGATCAATAACCAATAGCAGAACCTGGATGCTCATATTGGCTCCTACATATTCTACGAAGATCTTTATCGGTCAGACCGCATAACAACATACGTTGTTCCCTTTGTCATCGGTATGTTACTTGCCCGAGATTCGATCGTCGGTATCTTAATACCTAGTTCAATCTCGTTACCGGCAAGTCTCTTTACTCGTTCCGTAATACATCATCTCGCAACTAACTTATTAGTTGCAATGCTTGCAAGGCTTGAGTGATGTGCATTACCGAGAGGGCCTAGAGATACCTCTCCGACAATCGGAGTGACAAATCCTAATCTCGAAATACGCCAACCCAACAAGTACATTCGGAGACACCTGTAGAGCACCTTTATAATCACCTAGTTACGTTGTGACATTTGGTAGCACACAAAGTGTTCCTCCAGTAAACGAGAGTTGCATAATCTCATAGTCATAGGAACATGTATAAGTTATGAAGAAAGCAATAGCAACAAACTAAATGATCAAGTGCTAAGCTAACGGAATGGGTCAAGTCAATCACATCATTCTCCTAATGATGTGATCCCATTAATCAAATGACAACTCATGTCTATGGTTAGGAAACATAACCATCTTCGATCAACGAGCTAGTCAAGTAGAGGCATACTAGTGACACTCTGTTTGTTTATGTATTCACACATGTATTATGTTTCCGGTTAATACAATTCTAGCATGAATAATAAACATTTATCATGATATAAGGAAATAAATAATAACTTTATTATTGCCTCTAGGGCATATTTCCTTCACCGCCGAGCTAATTCCAGGTAGCTACTTCGGGCTCGTGAAGCGACTTGTTAGTGTCTGCCCTCGACTTGACGTCATCAAGCGGTTGGTCTGTATAGAAGGTGCACGAATGGCCTTTGCCTGCGCAAAGGTGCACTGGGGGAAGATGGATGCTGAAAAGCTGATGACCGAGGGACCACCAGAGGGAAAGGAGCACCGCAAGCTCGAATTGTATTATGAAAGTGTCCTAAAAGGATCCTGCCTTGCGGTGGAGCAATGCACCAAGGACATTGTATTTCCATGAATATAGTAATGTTGTTATTTGTAATGTGTGAACAAGGTCATTTCTATTATTTATTGCCTGTTATAAAAGTTTACCCTCCTGCGCGGCTGTTTTATATATTAAACCTTAGAGTTGGCTATTCATCGGCTTCTGCCCCCTCGTAAGAAATACGGGGGTGTTCGGGATAAACCTGATCACTCTTTACCCCAGTTTTGGGTCCTTTGAAGGAGGTGTTCAGCACAGCGAACCAGGCAATCAGACTATAGGGCTTTATCATTCTCACTTAGCCATAGGAGCATTAGGAAGGTAGGCGTAGCCCTTGTGTTTGGAAGACCGCACGAGGGGCTCTATAGGCACCTGATCGAAAGAAGAACCGATCCATCGCACGCTGCATTGGTTATGGCATTACGCGGGAGAAATCCTTAAAGGTTTTACAACCTCTCGAACAGCTGACCAGCTCTCGCCGTATCATGACAGTCAGTTTTCGGCTTTCTCTACTGAGGTGCTCGTCCGGAAGAACCGGGACACAATCGCAGTAGTTCTCCCTGTGCCGCCTTAGCCGATATAGCGGAACGTAAGGCAGCAAAACATTGGAGTCAGGCAAACCCAACATTTGACCCAAGACATGATTCGGAGCTGATGCATATAATGTTATAAGTTCGGGGCGCCGAACTTTCGTGAAGGTGTTCGGACTTTATTGCTGTATTATGGGTAAAACAAAGCCCCTGGCAAAGGCATATCGCGGTGTACGGATGCCACTTAACAAAAGAGTTTCAATAAGAAATAATAGCAAATAAGCGTCATATAAATCCACATGTTGTATTTGAATAATACGTCGAAGCGTATGAGTACAGGTAATGTGATAAAATAGGGGAATATGAATGTGGAACCTGCAGGGACCAGGGAGCAAGAAGCTGTGTGCAGATCCGGAGTATGGTCAGATGGACGTCGCGAGGAATATCTATAGATTCCCTTGTGCGTTCAAGTTGTTACCATGTCACCAGTCCCGGTCTACGCAAAGGTGAGCCTGCAAAGGAAATGTAAGAAATATTTGTGTGCCGGAGAGCGTTGAGCCACGATATGTCGCATGTTCTGGACTTCGCCGGAATGTTTAGTTGAGCCCTGGACAAGCCGGGCTATCCTGCCGTGAAGTAATTCGGACTACTTTGAATGTGTCCGGGGGTTTGGCCGTCGACTCAAGATTTGACTGAAAGGTGCCCTCCATTGCTTCTGCTGTTTTAAAGCGGTAGCGTACTCTATGGTAACAAGGGAGAGTTCGGCCTCGCCATTGACCGTGATGACTCCGCACGGCCCGGGCATCTTGAGTCTACGGTAGGCATAATGTGGTGCCACGTTGAATTGAGCGAACGCAGTTCGCCTGAGCAGTGCCTGATAATCACTGCAAAAGGGGAGGATGTCGAATATTAACTCTTCGGCACGGTAATTGTCTGGTGATCCAAAGACTACCTTGAGGGCGATGGAGCCGGTGTAGCTGGCCCCCATGCCTGGTATAATACCTCTAAAGGTGGCTTTAGTGGGTTTGATCATCGAATGATTGATGCCCATCTTGCACACTTTGTCCTGGTAAAGCAGATTTAGACTGCTGCCTCCATCCATAAGGACTCGTGTGAGGTGGAACCCGTCAATTATTGGGTCGAGGACTAGTGCGGCTGGATTGCCGTGACTGGTGTTGACCGGACGATCCATTTGGTTGAAGGTGATCGGCCCTAGTTTGTATTGCGGGATGACTTGTTTCGTTAGGTCGACATCCCAAAGGGTGTGTATCCGGTCCGGGTTGGGAGTGTGGGTGGCGTTTACCATATTCACCATTTGGATTTGCTGGAGAGATTTCTTTTGCCCTCCTCTATTCGGTGATCTGGGTTCCTTGTCGTTGTCGTCGCTTTGAGGCCCCTTGTCTTTGTTTTTGGCGCCTAACCTGCCAGCTTGTTTGAAGACCCAAAATTCTCTGTTGGTATGATTGGCTGGTATTCCTGGTCTACCATGAATTTGGCATGGACGGTCGAGTATGCGGTCCAAACTGGACGGACCCGAATTGTCATTTTTGAGTGGCCCTTTCCGCTGACCGGACTTAGAGCTATTAAATCTGGCATTGACTATCGTGTCTTCGGCGCTTTCACCATGTTTGTGGTGTTTGTGTTTGTTGCACCAGGGTTTGTCGTTGCTATCTCTGGCCTCTGATTTGCCAGTGTTGCTTACTGTGTTGTTGCTACGAGCCAACCAGCTATCCTCGCCCGCGCAGAAGCGGGTCATGAGTGTTGTGAGGGCTGCCATGGACTTTGGCTTCTCTTGGCCGAGGTGTCGGGCGAGTCACTCGTCATGGATGTTATCTTTAAAGGCCGCTAGGGCTTCGACGTCCGGACAGTCCACAATTTGGTTCTTCTTGGTTAGAAACCGAGTCCAAAATTTTATGGCTGACTCTCCGGGCTGTTGTGTTATGTGACTTAAATCATCAGCATCCGGTGGTCACACATAAGTGCCCTGGAAGTTGTCCAGGAATGCGTTTGCCAGGTTCTCCCAACTTTCGATGGAGTTTGCTGGCAAGCTATTTAGCCAATGCCGAGCTGGTCCTTTGAGTTTTAATGGGAGGTACTTGATGGCGTGTAGATCATCCCCGTGGGCCATGTGAATGTGGAGGAAGAAATCCTCTATCCATACCGCGGGGTCAGTAGTACTATCGTATGATTCAATGTTCGCGGGTTTAAACCCTTCTGGGAATTCATGATCCATTACTTCATCAGTGAAGCATAGGGGGTGTGTGGCACCTCTATGCCGGGCTATGTCACGACGCAGTTCATACGAGTCTTGTCTGCTGTGTTCGGCCCGGCCGGATTTTCCTTTGGTATATCCGGCATGACGGTCGTCGTCATGTGTTGGGGTGCGCCCTCGTGCTCCGAAGATCGATCTTTTGTGTCATGCTTTGTTTTCCAATACGTCTCGCAGGTCCTGCGTGTTACCCTGGGCCTTGTTGTTTTTGTTTGACTGGCGACGGGGTGCGGGCTGGACTTTGGGCTTATATGCCACTTTGTCCCGACCACGAGCTGGCCGGTCTGCCACATCATATGCTGGAAGCGTAGGCTTTAATGCTTCCTCTTCGAGTTGGGGTAGCAACCTGTGCTTTGGGAAACTTTTGATTTGGCGCTCGAGTTCGTGTTCCTCGGCTACCAGGACCTCAGTCCATCTATCCGCTAGCAGATCTTGCTCAGCTTGAAGCTGTTGTTGCTTTTTCTTTAGGCTTTTTGCTGTGGCAATAAGCCAGCGCTTGAAGCGCTCCTGTTCGACGGGATCCTTAGGCACGATAAATTCTTCATTGCGGAGGCTCACCTCGTCTTCGGAGAGAGGCATGTAATTGTCATCCTCTGATTCTCTGTCTGCTGCCTGTTCCTTAGGGCTGTCTTGCCCGTCCTCCTGCTCAAAGCCTGGCTGGAGGGGATTGTCTTCGTCTTCGGCACTGTTTGCAGCGTTATTGTCTCCTGTGTCGGTATCGCTGTTTTTTCTATGGCGGGGCTTAGGGCAGCGCCGATGACGCCGGCTCTTGGATTGCTTCTCGTGGGATTATCCTCCGTTGCCTTATTGCCATCGCTCTCTTTGGGGGTGTCCACCCTGTATATATCATACGATGAAGTGGCAATCCAGCGCCCTGTAGGCGGTGGGTCCTGTTCGTCTCCCGCATCGTCGTCCATACCATCGATGTCTTCGGAGTCGAAGTCGAGCATGTCGGTTAGGTCGTCGATAGTGGCTACTAAGTGGGTGGTGGGTAGGGAACGAATTTCTTCACTGTCCGCTTCCCAGTCGAGCCGGACATAGTTCGGCCAAGGGTCTCCTGACAAGGAGAGAGACCGTAATGAGTTTAGCACGTCGCCTAGGGGGGAGTGCTGAAAGATATCCGTGGAGGTGAACTCCATGATCGGTGCCCAATCAGATTGGATGGGCACGGACGCGAGTGGTCCGGAGTCTGTGGCCAGGGAGGAATCCGAGTGTCTGGCAACATAGGTCTCATAGGAGGTGAAGTCAGTATTCGGCTCTATCGCTGTTGAGTGTGCTGCCTCCGTGGCGGGGTCCATCCACCCATCCTCGGACGGCGCGATCTGTTCCAGATTGAGGACCGGAGTAGTTGTAGGTGTGATCTCCCGAACACTGTCCGACGACAGAGCTAAATCATGCTCATCGTGACTGTGTGGCGTACCTGACATGGGTTCGAATCTGTCGAAGATCAAGTCTCCGCGGATGTCGGCGGTATAGTTCAAGCTTCCAAACCCGACCTGATGGCCAGGGGCGTAGCTCTCGATCTGCTCCAGATGGCCGAGCGAGTTGGCCCGCAGTACGAAGCCACCGATATGAAAATCTGTCCAGGGAGGAAAACCTCACCGTGGATCGCATCGTTGCCGATGATCGAAGGAGCCATCAAGCCTTATGATGACGACACAGTGGAACTCTCAATGAAAGCACCAACGGTGTCAAAACTGGCGGATCTCGGGTAGGGGGTCCCGAACTGTGCATCTAAGGCAGATGGTAACAGGAGGCGGGGGACACAATGTTTACCCAGGTTCGGGCCCTCTCGATGGAGGTAATACCCTACTTCCTGCTTGATTGATCTTGATGATATGACTATTACAAGAGTTGATCTACCACGAGATCCGAGAGGCTAAACACTAGAAGCTATCCTATGGCCTGATTGTTCTTGTCCTACGGACTAAACCCTCCGGTTTATATAGACACCAGAGGGGGCTAGGGTTACACAGAGTCGGTTACAAGGGAGGAGATCTACATATCCGAATCGCCAAGCTTGATTTCCACGCAAAGGAGAGTCCCACCCGGACACGGGACGAAGTCTTCAATCCTGTATCTTCATAGTCCAACAGTCCGGCCAAAGGATATAGTCCGGCTGTCCGAGGACCCCCTAATCCAGGACTCCCTCAGCTGCCATGCTCTTACCTGGACTCCAGGTTGGTGCATCAAAGGAAAACTCTATGGGCTTAGTGACTGGTGTGAATGTCCTTCCTGGAACTTGAACTCAAATCATCCATCGCTCCTCTTCTGGTAAGGTGGCTGTGTAGATCCCGGTGAAGCTTGGTATTCCGATGTTCAAGTACCTAGTGACTTCCTTCAAGTGTCCTCCAAAAGGTGTGTCTTCATCCGGTTGTGCAAACTTGTTCCTTGAGTCTGCCATCCTATAGGGTAGAAAATGGAGAGGAGTCAGAAATGAGTAGAGAAGAGTGACCTATGGCTCATCTTAGTGGTTGTCTCGTACATTCAGCGTGTGCTCTGATACCATATTGTAGCGATCCGACCTCAGGCGGTCAAATATCTGTGTATAAGTGTGATCCCTGGATCGGTAATGCTGACACACACAGTACTTGAATGATTTATAACAGAGTACCAATCACAAACTTATTATATCGAATGTCTCAAAAGAGAACTTATTACAATAAATATGGCTTAAGGCCATCTAAAAGATAACAGCGGAAGGCTTGGAAGATAAAGTGAGTTCATCAACTCCAATGGCATAGCTGAGTGCACGACAACGACCTAGCGCACATTACTCTTCGTCTGAAAAGTCTGCAACATGATATGTTGCAGCCCGAAATGGGTCAGCACATGGAATATGCTGCCAGTGTAACATAGTAAAGCAATGAACAGAATAAATGCTATCACTACATGCATAAATGGCTGGTGGAGGCTCTATGGTTATAATGTTTTGCAAAAAGCCAATTTTTCCCTACATCAAAGGAATATATTTTGTTTAACTATCATGGTAGTTTATAAACATTGAGAATGGCAAATCCCCATCTCAATCCCAATTAAAGGTAATTAAAAACCCAACAAATTAATTTAGAGTGATGAGCTCAACATGATAATTCAAGAACCAGATACTCAAGATGTCCATAACCGGAGACACGGCTAATCATGATTAGTTTGTACACTCTGCAGAGGTTTGCGCACTTTTCCCCACAAGAGTAGATCTCCTCCGTTGGATTTCTCTCACTACACGGTGTTTGAGAAACCAATGACCGAGACACAGTCTTTCAGAAGCATTAACTCTAACCCCGGGTAGACAGTACCAACCTACATCCCCTACATCTGCTAGCCTACCACTGGAAGAGGTCATGCAACATACTCAACTATGCTAGAGCCCATAATAGCTTGTGGCTGCACATGAAAGTTTCTAGCATGAATAATCTTATGATCCCTCCGAGCCTGGGTGGCGAACCAAAAGGACAGCACTAGTATATCCCCAGGTGCCTGCAACCAATCCACCCAGATGTGTATTTAAGTAGCCACCTTAAGTTAACCATTAATTAACAATCTCACATCTGTCATGGATACGCTAAAACCCAATCCACGTCTACGAGCATGGCATGGCATTATAAGCATAACGTAGAAGTAACTCCCAAGGTTTGATAATAAAGGGCGATAGGTTCTACCTCATCACCTACTTCCCAAAACCCACATGTTAAGAGATCCTACTCATCCAATGTTTGAGGGGTTGAACTAATGCACAAAACTGGGTAATAAAGGGGTATGATCAATGTGTTACTTGCCTTGCTGACGATCCGCAAACCCTAGAGACTCGTAGTAGCACGCTTCGCACTTCGGGAATTCTATCGCAAACAAATAATAGAATACATAAGCATTCAAGCATAGATGCACGGGTAAAACTCAAATAAGAAGATCAAATCTAAAAGTTCAACTGAAAAGCTTCGATTTGCAAAAAGAATCAATCAAATCGGAGCTACGGAACTCAAACTACGGTCAAAAGAACTTCGAAAACAAATCTGCTTGAAACCAAATTTTAAATTGTAAAAACCTTGTTCAAGTTGACTAAACGGAAAGAGGGGCTCGAGACGAAGATTTTAGCATTGGTTTCGGTAGATTTGGACAAACGGTTAAGAAACAGCGGGGGTTTGAAGATCAGGGCTAGTGTGCGATAAAAGAAATCACGGATAGTTCCCTGGCAGAAAAAGAAAATAAAAAGAGAAATCTATCGGACGAACTTCTGCTAATAGTGATGAACGGGTGAACGCGTTCGTTAAAAACGAACTAACAAGCGAACACTCGCTAAATAACGAAACCGAAGAGAACTGAATTGAACCGATCTAAAAAAAACCGAACCTAGGGTTTTATAAAAACCGGCGGTTTTACCTAAAATCGAAAAAAATGACGGCAGATCCGCAAGGTCAACGGCGGCGGCGGGGCAGCGAGATCCAGCGGGCGGGGCGGCGTGCGGCAGCGTGGGTGACAGCGGCGCGGGCACGGGGATGCGGTGGCGGCGCGGGACAGCGGTGAGCGGCGGCTGCGGCGGGTGGTCCGGGGCTCGAGGTGGGGAGGCGAAGGGTGGCGGCGAGTAGCTTATAAGGAGGGGAGGGGTGTGCCTTGAGGAGGGGGGCGGCTGGCGGCGTGGCGGCGTCGGACTCCTTCGGGAGTCCAGCTCGGGGACAAAGGCGATGGTGGCGCGGGAGTGGGCCGGCTGGGCTTTGGCCTAGTCGGTCCGGAACCTATCTTTTTTTCTTTTAAAAAAAATAATTCCACCAAAAGAAAAAATCCTAAAGAAATATAAAAATATTAAAAAAATGTCAGAAACAATTTTCACCGTCTAAATAGAATATTTATAACAAAGTGAACATTTTCTTGGCCTAAAAATGCAATTTTGAAAAATGCATATTTTCTAATTCAAATAAAATAGCAATAAAATCCAAATAAAATTATTTATTTGATTTTAACATTTTCCTCCAATATTCCTTTTATTTTGGAGAATTCATATTATCTCCTCTCATGTATTTTAATATTGGAAATATTATTTGGAGAGAAAAATAATTAAAACCAAAGTAATCCACTTTTCAATATTTGAGAAAATTCAAATATGAAAATGATAAAATCCCCAACTCTCTCCGTGGGTCCTTGAGTTGCTTAGGATTTTTAGGATCACAAAACCAAAATGCAAATAAAATATGATATGCATATGATGACCTATGTATAACATTCCAAATTGAAAATTTGGGATGTTACAATTTGTCACTCCGATTGTCGGAGAGGTATCTCTGGGCCCTCTCGATAATGCACATCAATATAAGCCTTGCAAGCAATGTAGCTAATGATTTAGTTACAGGATGTAGCATTACGGAACGAGTAAAGAGACTTGCCAGTAACAAGATTGAACTAGGTATTGAGATATCAACGATCGAATCTCGGGCAAGTAACATACCGATGACAAAGGGAACAATGTATGTTGTTATGTGGTTTGACCGATAAAGATCTTCGTAGAATATGTAGGAACCAATATGAGCATCCAGGTTCCGCTATTGGTTATTGACCGGAGACGTGTCTCGGTCATGTCTACATAGTTCTCGAACACGTAGGGTCCGCACGCTTAACGTTAGGTGACGATCGGTATTATGAGTTTATGTGTTTTGATGTACCGAAGGTAGTTCGGAGTCCCGGATATGATCATGGACATGACGAGGAGTCTCGAAATGGTCGAGACACAAAGATTGATATATTGGATGACCATATTTGGACATCGGAATGGTTCCGGGTGAGTTCGGGCATATATCGGAGCACCAGGAGGTTACTGAAACCCCCCGGGAGGTATATGGGCCATATTGGGCCATAGTGGGAGAGAAGAGAGGGAGGCCTAGGAGGGGGCGTGCCCCCCTCAAGACCAATCCGAATTGGGTGGGGGCCGCCCCCCCCCCCTTCCTTCCACTCCTAGTCCAACTAGGGAAGGGGGAATCCTATTCCCGGTGGGAGTAGGACTCCCCATGGAGCGCGCCATAGGAGGGTTGTCCCTCCCCCTCCACTCCTTGATATACGGGGTAGGGGGCACCCCATAGACAGACAAGTTGATCATTGATCTATTAGCCGTGTGCGGTGCCCCCCTCCACCATAATCCACCTCGGTCATATCATAGCGGTGCTTAGGCGAAGCTTTGTTCTGGTAGCATCATCATCACCGTCATCACGCCGTCGTGCTGACGAAGCTCTCCTTCGACACTATGTTGGATCGTTATTTCATGGGACGTCACCAAGCCGAACGTGTGCAGATCGCGGAGGTGCCGTACCTTCGGTGCTAGGATCGGTCGATCATGAAGGCGTACGACTACATCAACCGCGTTGTCATAACGCTTCCGCTTACGGTCTACGAGGGTACGTGGACAACACTCTTCCCCTCTTGTCGTGGTTTTGTCATGGAAGATGTCCTTGTGAAAGGACTTAGTAGTGGAGCCATCGCTACGGGTTAGCTTAAAGGGGTTAAAGCGGACAAGGGACGCGAGAGTTTTTATACTGGTTCGGCCCCTTACGATGAAGGTAAAAGCCTACTCCAATTGTGATGGAATTGTTAGGGTTTCGATGACCAGGGAGTGATTCCGCTTTGCCTGGCTCTCGAGTTGTTGTGTGTTGTCCCTAAACCGCCATCGGGTCGTCCCTTTATATACATAGGTCTACGCCTGTCGGTTTATAGAGTCCCAAGGCCGGATCATCAACGTGTCCAACTCGGTCTCTATTCCTCCTATCTTACAATACAAGTTACATGATAATGTCGGTTTTATATCTACAGGCCTTGACCCGCCTTTGGGCCTTGGGCCTTCATAAAGCGCCACCATCCTTTGTCTTCCTGGGCTTCTAATCCTCATAGAGTTAACCTAGCCACTCCTGGTCGGTTGATGTCCAGTAGTAATATCCCCAACATTAGCCTCAGATTGATTTGAACTTGTTCATGTCAATCTTCAACACTTAGAAAAATTCCTGCCCTTGCACCTTCGCATAGATCTTGTAAATTGCCCTGACGTCATCCTCCGGATTTGTAGTATACCGCCGTGACATCACATGTTTATTTAAAGCCGAAGATACCCCTTTTATTAATGAGCATCCGAAAATGGAGGCAACAATCTTGTTATCTATCCATTTTTTGGGCTCCTCGATTCCCGCGCCAGTCGCTTATCTCTTTACCCTTATAGATAGAGGCGGAGGATCCCATTCTTTTCTTTCCGTTGCCTCTTCATCCCTTCTTCTTCCTTGCAACGTCTCCCCACTCAAGCGCCGCCGCCATCGTCAAACCTCGCCTCTGCCTCACCGTCGGCCGCTGCATCAACCTGTTCGTACCAGAGCACCGCAGCGCACCTCCGCTGCTTCCGCGGCTGAAGTAAGTCCTTCCCTCCTTCCTCTCTAGATCCATTTTTAGGGTTCCTACAGGTTCATGGCGTTCCTCTCTTGTTCTTCGCCAGTCCCTAGACAGTAGACCTAAGGCTTGATACACTCCGTGCGATAGCTCTAGTGCTCTCCTTCTTGGTTTAAATCAAGCCTTTGTACGCATAAAAACTTTGATCTGTACCTTAATGAACTGCTCCAGGACCAACCTTTTTTAGGTCTAAATCTTTTTCTTTTCCTGACTTGTAGTAGATCCAAAACGTGAACGTGGTTCTGTGAAACCTGTTTTTCTTCACTTAGCCATTTTTTGCTTCTTCAGATATGTACCTTCTTTACCTGCACAGGTGGTTTATCTCTATAGAAAATAATCAGTCATATGCCATTAGTCCCCTTGTAAACCGTTCGTCGCTTTACCACTTATAAACACTCTGTCATAGGCGGTTTATAACTTCCTCCAGTTTATAAGTTTTATATGCTTGAATTCCTTTTTCCTCAACCTGTTGTACCATACGCATTGTCATTAATGAATTTTAAACTGGTATTATTCCTTTCCAGCTCTTCACTTGCAATGGCCAAACAGTTCTATTCCTGTAACTGGGTCCCTTCCCGGGTTACTGAGGAGCAACTGAACGGAATGGTCAAAATTGGTACCTTGCCGAAGAAAAATGAAATCCGGTGGCGAGTTCCTGGGCCGGAAAATCCTCCTACCCCCATAGAGGGTGAAGTAGTGGTGTTTGCTGATCATATAGGCCGTGGTTTTAAACCGCCTGGATCCAAGTTTTTCCGAGATGTACTTGCCAGCTTTCAGATCCACCCTCAAGATATTGGACCCAACTCTGTATCCAATATCTACAACTTTCAGGTTTTTTGTGAAGCGTATCTACAAGAAGAACCAACTGTCGAGCTGTTCCAGGATTTCCTCCACTTTAAACCGTCGCACTGAATTCGTAGACGGGCCCAATACTGAACTTGGTGGCGTCTCCATTCACAAAAGGAAGGACGTTAGTTTTCCTCACACCAAACTTCACAGTCACCCAAAGGAATGGAATCAAACTTGGTTCTATTGCAAAGACACCTCTCCTGAAGATGAGAACCCTCTGTCGGGTTACCGTGCTCACCGGCTCGCCAATACTCATCCGCTTCTGCAACAACTAAGTGCCAAGGAACGGGCCTCGTACGCACCACAACTCACCAAGCTTAGAGCTTTCATGGCCAATGGTTTAATAGGTGTGGACTTCGTCCGTTGCTGGATATCCTGGAGTATCTTGCCATTAAGCTCCGCTCCGGTTTAATGTGCGAGTATACTGGTGACATAAAAGACTCCAACGTCATATTGACATTCAGCTAATAGATGAGCAAGTTACTGAGTCTGTCAAGAAAATGCTGAATGAACCGGAAGCTGTCTGTAGCAAGACCGGGTTAAGTCCCTTTTACACACAGAACAAACCGCCTGCTATAAGTATTGTTTTTGCTTTCGCTTTAGACCAGATATTTCTGAACTATGCAACTTTGAATACCCTCTGCCCATTTTTAAACAGGGTGAAGAAACCTCAGGAGAAAGCGGTGAAGCCTTCTCGACCTAAAACAAAAGATGTCAAGAAAACCACGTAGAGGAAGGCAACTGAACCCATCAGTTTAGAGCTTGATGATGACCCTGATGAACCGAAAGCAGAGGTAGAACTTGATTCACTTGGTTCACTTTTCATGCACCTCATTGACAATGATATTTATTAGGAGGACGCTGAGGGCAGCCAAGCTGACGATGCAGAGGTAATTATCCTTTCCTCCGGTTCAGACCCTCTGCCAGCACAAAAAATCCGTCGAGCAGTCCGGAAAGTAAGATTTTCTCACCCTCTTGCTCACTTGGATCCAAAATTTTGTTTGAAGAAGCAGCAGCACGAGGCTCGCCGCACAACCCGGCACAGCGGCCAAACGGTCACTTCGACCGGTTTACCGAACACCCCGGTTCGAAAATGCCGACTTGAGGTCTCACCCACTTCTGACACTTCTTATCCCAAGGCAGGCTATTTCCGACAACCTCTTAATCCGTCCAATTCGAATTATCAGGTGACACCTCCTTCATCATCCGGCGAATCAACAGCCACACAACTCCCTCCTCTTAAGACCGTTGCTGGGTAAGTATTTCAACTTAATCTTTTGATGCTTCACACTTTATATGCTATGCTAACCTTTGCATCTGTTCTTTTTACAGCCAAAGCTAGACCCAGTAAGAAGGCTCGGATGAATAACCCATCTGAAGACCATGTGGTGATTGAACCGGAGCTGACTACGGAACCGGAAGGTCCAAATACTGAGGCCACATTTGATGAACCGCACCCTTAAGATCATAATGTTGATGAACAAGCAGAAGTTGATACCACTATGCAAGATGATAAACCGGCAAGTCCGGTCCGGATTGATGACGGGCCTTCTAGTCCAGTGAAGGCTACTGACATTCCATCAACTCCAGAAAAGGTTGCTGGTGACAAGGAAGATGAGGTTATCATTACTGGTATTGGCCACACCTCTCCTGGCCATCCTGTTGTATTGGCAAAGCATAGTGCCAAAGAAGAACGTGCTGCCATGGAGAAAGGCAAGTGGAGCACCGATTTATCAAGCTATGCCCACCTTAACGCCCAAGAGCTCCATTCCGGTTTTCTGAACCGTCTGTACTCAAACCGTGACTATGAAGCCGGTTTAGTGAATTTGATGAAGGAACGTCATAAAGTAAGTACAAATCTTCTTCTCTCTTAAGTCCAATTGTACGTACCAATTCCAGTAGCTCCCAAGGGCCGATTTATGATAATAATCAAAACCGGGACTTTATAATACCATACTTCTGCATACTTATCCTCCAAGGGTCGGTTGATCCTTTAAAAATGAACCGGTGCTTTAGCATGGTATCCTTGTAACTTTCGCCTGTGTAGTCCCCAAGGGCCAGTTTACCTTTCCAAGGTGAACCAGGGCTTTAATTACTGTTACTTTCAAGCAGATGTACATTAGCCCCCAAGTGCCAAGAATAGTGCTTGTATTATACGCTTGGGACTTGAAATAATTTTCTAGAATGAAGTGAGTAGGCATTAGCCCCCAAGTGCAAAGTGCATAACTTTTTATACGCTTGGTACTTCAAATATACATAGCCCACTGATGATATATCTTGTCTTTGTAGGCCGAGCTAAGTAAGAAGGACGTCCAAACCGCTAACCTTTAGGAGAACATTAAATCTCAGCAAGCGGAGGCTTCCAAAGCCAAGGAAGAACTGACTAATGCCTTAGCAGCCATGGAGAAGCTAAAGGAAACCTTTAAGAAGGAGCGTGTAGATTGGAACACAGAGAAGGCCGCTTTAGCAAAGAAGGCCGAAGACACAGAAGCAGTCCTGAAACCGATGGTTGAGGAACTCACCGGTTTAAAGCGGCAAATAAACGCTATGACTTTTGCTCTGTTTGGTAAGCGTCCTCATCTGATGTTTTTCATCAGCTGCCGGTTTACTGATGCTTACAATGTCATAGGGACCCGCATTACGCATCTGGGCTCTGATATGCGGATGAAGCTGAAGGTTGCCTATACGTCGATAGAGCAGCTATATTCTGGATCCCAACAGGCTATCTACACTGTTGCTTACAACACGCCTCCTCCAACGTTGATAAAAGAAACCATCGAGAAGTTGTCAATGCAGCCTGCCCTGTTGGATGAACTGAAAAAATCAGCTGCAAGGTCAGGCGCACTGACTGCGCTAATCCGGGCCAAGGCATGGATTCCAGATCTTGAACCGGCAAATATTGGCCAAGGCTATCCCAATGTAAAGGAAGACGTTCAGAATTCAACAATGGTGATCTCCGAAGACTAACAAGGGAAATGCGACCCATAGCGAGCAAATTGGCGGATGAAACAGATCTGTCTCATTATCAGCCGGTTCATGATGTTGATCAGAAAAGATATCCCGCGCCGATACATGATGTAGAGGATCTAGTTCCACCAATTCGTAAGCACACTTATGCCCCTGACATTGATCCTTCCCCCCTTATAAGTGAGGAAGCCGTGTTCCAAGCTTTAACCGGAATTGATTGGACAACAATTGATTTCCAGCCACTGGGTAGAGAGGAGGAGGATGCACCTACTCAAGATGATCCGCGATCTTCAAGTCGTCCTGGTGATGAATCCTGAACCAGAGGCCACTTTAGCCCGTTGTAGCCTACCCTTTCCTGCTGAAACAATTATCCTGTGTGGGCAGAAAAAATGCCTTGTAATAGGCTAGTTCAAACACTTTGTCTGTTATGCCATCGAGCATACTTATGTTGCTGGATACTCATAACTCGCCATGCTTTTGGGATTGTTATTATATGCATAATCCGCAGTGGCTGTATGTTAACTTGTTCCTGCATAAAAGAGATTAAAAAAGGGTCCTGGCGGTTTACCGTTGGATGGGTCATGATGCCCAAATATAGAACCTGGATGTAGGACCAAGGCTATTTATAACATAGAAAAAATACTTGTTGCCTCATTCTTTTCACCCATGGCCATGTAAAAAAGAGGTGATAACACCAAGCTGAAGTATAGATGACTCCTTCCAGGTTTGCCGGTTTACGATAAAACCGTACCGGGTTATGATAAACACCGGTTTAACCATATAATACTGGTGACTTGTAGTCAAAACCAGACCGGAGAAAAAAACGCCGGATTATATATGATCATGTACTAGAAATTTAGCATTGTAAGCCACGCCGGGTTGTAATAAACGCCGGCTTATCAGAAAACACTTATGAATATCAAAAAAAGAAAACTTTGCAAAAAACACAAGAAGAATATGCAAGGCTTTTCATGGGCTGTCAGGCCCTAAATCGAGGCTTTTCATGGGCTGCCAGGCCACTGAGTTAAACCATTTTTCAAAGCCTTTTAAGATGGACCTCAATCTTTAACCAATCATCGTTTTAACTTTGACAAGTTTAGGGTCTATGAGATTGACTTGTCAAACGTTCGACGGGTCATACCAGGTTTACCTGGACGGAGTGGCTTACTTAAAGAGGCAGGATAACCCGGGGTTTTAGGTGAATACACCTGGCTTCCAAGCATGGCTTGTTAGCCTATTGCAAAGGTGCATACTCTTTGTTCTTTGAGAAGCAAAGAGCCCCTAAGCAACATTTGAGTTGTGCTCGGTGGGTGCCTATGTTTGAGTTGTGCTGGTGCAACACTCTCTTTGGCCCCACATAATTTTCTTTTGGCTTTAAGCCTATCAAGAGGTGTAGCTATGGTGCAAATACAACCAAGCCCCCTAGTGATTTCCCTTTGGCTTTAAACCGACCAAGAGGTGTAGCTAAGGTTCAGATATGACCAAGCCCCCTAGTGATTTCCTTTATATGTGTGGCTTTACAAGTCGGATCAACAGAAATCCGCTTTGTAAACAGAAGCCCCCATGAAAACACATGATGTAAAACAAACGGAGACCCCGCTTTAGCTGAGGCTCCGGTTTATTATATTGATCATAATATATACATGGTCATAATTATGTACATAAGAAAGAGCCTATGGCTTAAGTATAGTAAGGCCAAAGATGAGCTATATTCCACGGCCGCTTGGTCTCCTCCTCCGATTTACATGAGTCTTTGTGCTCTCAGACATCGATAAGGTAGTATGATCCATTGTGTAAATTTTTGCTGACCACAAAAGGCCCTTCCCAAGGTGGGGATAACTTGTGCATATCAGTCTGATTCTAGATGAGCCGGAGCACCAGATCGCCTTCTTGAAAAGTCCTGGTTTTAACCCGGCGGCTGTGATAACGTCGCAGATCTTGTTGGTAAATCACTGAACATGCTGCCGCAAGATCACGCTCCTCATCTAACAGGTCTAGTGAGTCCTGACGTGCTTTCTCGTTATCAGCTTCAACATAAGCCGCCACACGGGGTGAGTCATGACGTATGTCACCAAGGAGAACTGCTTCTGCTCCATAAACCATGAAGAAAGGCGTGTAACCCGTAGATCTGTTTGGTGTGGTGTTTATGCTCCATAACACGGAAGGTAACTCCTCCACCCAACAACCCGCGTCCGCTTTAAAGGAACCATAAGTCGGGGCTTGATACCTCCCAGAATTTCTTAATTGGCCCTTTCTGCCTGACCATTAGATTGGGGGTGAGCCACTGATGACACGTCAAGCAGGATGTGCTCTCGTTGACAAAATTCCTCCAAAGCACCCTTGGACAGATTAGTACCATTACCAATGATAATGTTGTGTGGAAAACCAAACCGGAATATCACCTTTTTGATGAATTGAACCGCCATGGCCGCATCACACTTACTGACTGGCTCTACCTCTACCCACTTGGTAAACTTATCAACTGCTACCAGCAGGTGAGTCTTCTTGTCCTTGGACCTCTTAAAAGGTCTGACCATATCAAGCCCCCAAGTTGCAAACGGCCAAGTTATGGGGATCATTCTTAATTCTAGGGCCGGAACATGAGCACGGCGTGCAAACTTTTGACAACCATCACACCTCTTCCCCAAATCCTCAGCATCAGCATGAGCCGTCAACCAATAGAAACCATGACGAAAAGCCTTAGCCACCAAGGATTTTGAACTGGCGTGGTGACCACAATCTCCCTCGTGGATCTCATGCAAGATCTCACAACCTTCTTGAGGAGAGACACAACGCTGAAACGCTCCTGTGGCACTACAATGATGTAGCTCCCCATTTACAATGGTCATTGACTTGGATCGCCGGATTATCTGCCAGGCCAAAGTTTCATCGTCTGGCAACTCGCCCCGGTTCATGTATGCCAGGTACGGGACCATCCAATCCGGAATAACATGAAGAGCCGCCACCAATTGAGCCTCCGGGTCGGGCACAGCCAAATCCTCCTCCGTAGGTATCTTCACTGACGGATTATGCAGTACATCGAGGAAGGTATTGGGAGGCACCGGTTTACGTTGAGAGCCTAAGCGGCTTAAAGCGTCTGCTGCTTCATTCTTCTGCCGGTCTATGTGGTCCACTTGATAACCTTTGAAGTGACCAGCCACTGCATCCACCTCTCGTCTATATGCTGCCATAACTGGATCCTTGCAAGTGCCAGATACCTGCTGAGACACCAGGTCCGAGTCACCAAAGCACTTAACCCGGCTTAAGTTCATTTCCTTAGCCATCTGAAGACCATGGAGCAAGGCCTCATACTCAACTGCATTGTTAGTACAAGGGAACATTAAACAGAGAACATAACAAAACTTATCACCTCGTGGGGAAGTTAATATGACTCCAGCCCCCGAGCCCTCCAATTGCCTGGACCCATCAAAGTGAATAGTCCAATAAGTGTTGTCTGGCTTTTCCTCCGGCGCTTGCGCCTCTATCCAATCATTGATGAAGTCCACGAGTGCTTGGGATTTGATTGTTGTGCGAGGTGTATATTTGAGCCCATGAGGTCCAAGCTCAATAGCCCACTTAGCAATCCGGCCAGTTGCTTCTCTGTTTTGGATGATATCTCCCAGTGGGGCTGAACTGACCACTGTGATAGGATGACCTTGAAAATAATGCTTCAGCTTCCGGCTTGCCATTAAAACTCCATACACCAGTTTCTACCAGTGTGGGTATCTTTGTTTAGACTCTATAAGCACCTCGCTGATATAATAAACCGGTCGTTGAACCAGATACTCTTTCCTAGCCTCCTTGCGCTCCACAACAATAGCCACACTAACAGCTCGGGCATTAGCAGCCACATATAGCAATAAAGGCTCCTTATCAATCGGAGACGCAAGGACAAGTGGCTCGGCTAACTATCTTTTCAGATCTGCAAGTGCTTCATCAGCAGCATCACTCATGTCGAAGTGATCCATTCTTTAACATCTGATACAAAGGGATAGCCTTCTCTCCAAGGCGACTGATAAACCGGCTTAAGGCTGCAATCCGGCCCGCCGGACGTTGAACATCATTAACGCACACCGGTTTAGCCAGAGACGTGATAGTTGTGATCTTCTCCGGATTAGCTTCAATCCCTCTGTTAGACACCAGAAAACCCAAAAGCTTGCCTGTCGGTACACCAAAGACACATTTGGCCGGATTAAGCATCATCTTATAAACCCGGAGGTTATCAAAAGTTTTGCTCAATTCACCTATCAATGTCTCCTCCTTTCTGGATTTCACCACAATATCATCCACATATGCATGTACGTTGCGCCCTATCTATTTATGTAGACAATTCTGAACACAGCGCTGATAAGTTGCCTGGGCACTCTTGAGCCCAAAAGGCATAGATACATAGCAGAAGGCTCCAAAGGGAGTTATGAAGGTTTTCTTCTCCTGGTCCTTAACTGCCATTTTGATATGATGATAACCAAAATAAGCATCTAGAAAACACAAACGGTCACAACCTATTGTTGCATCAATAATTTGATCGATTCGAGGGAGAGCGAAGGGGTTAGCTGGACAAGCTTTGTTTAAGTCTGTGTAATCCACACACATACGCCAAGTGTCGTTTTGCTTAAGTACCAGCACCAGATTAGCTAGCCATTCAGGGTGCAAGACCTCCACAATAAACCCTGCTGCCAAGAGCCGGGCTACCTCCTCACCAATAGCTTTATGCCTTTCTTCGTTGAAGCGGCGAAGAAACTACTTGACCGGTTTAAACTTAGGATCTATATTAAGGGTGTGCTCAGCGGGTTCCCTCGGTACACCTGGCATGTCAGAAGGCTTCCATGCAAAGATGTCCCGGTTCTCACGGATGAACTCGATGAGCGCGCCTTCCTATTTCGGATCCAAGTTAGCGTTGATGCTGAATTGCTTGGATGAATCGCCAGGAACAAAGTCAACCAGTTTAGTCTGCTCAGCCGATTTAAACTACAGTGTTGGATCATGCTCAGTAGTTGGTTTTTTCAGAGAAGTCATGTCTGCCGGATCAACATTGTCCTTGTAAAATTTCAGCTCCTCCGTGGCATAAACCGACTCAACATAAGCTACATCACCTTATTCACATTCCAAAGCAATCTTCCGGCTCCCATGCATCGTGATGGTCCCCTTATGACCCGGCATCTTAAGCTGCAAATAAACATAACAAGGTCTTTGTGACGACCCGAGTCCGACGCGCAGGTGTCTTCCAGTTATTCGCTGTCATTGTCATGTCATTTGCTTGCGTGTTGCATCTTGCCATGTCATCATGTGCATTGCATCATCATGTTTTCAAAACTTGCATTCAGCCGGGTTCCCCCAGTTCTGTCCGTTGTCCATTCTGAGCCCAACTACACTCGCATGCGCCCGCGGCATGTCCGAAATAGTATTTTATAAGTGGCCGAAAAATGTTCTCGGAATGGGTTGAAAGTTGGCATGCGGTGTTGTTATGTTGTCAGTAGGCCGCCTGCCAAGTTTCATCGCATTCGGAGCTCGTTTGGTAGCCCAACCGTTAAACTATAGCGGCAATATAGCCGGTCATACGTCGGACGTTTTCGATCTCCGGAAATAGTTGCCGGGCTGCACTCTTTTCCTCTCATCTCAGCCCAACCTCCTCTCCACAGCCCACCAAACCCCCACTCCGACCGGAGCCATCGGATCACGATCGGAGGGTCCTAAAACCACCCTAAACCCCCCTAACCCTTGCTCATGTCTATTTATAGACACCCCCTTCCAAAAATGGTCTAACCTACCTCTTCCCTCTACCCCTAGACCTCCTCCCTCGGATCTAGCGCCACCCCTTCCCCTTGAATCACGCTGCCAGCCATGGCCAATCGCCTCCTCCTCAAATTCCGGTGCAACCACCTCATCCCCACCACTTGTTGCCTCCTGATTGGCCGAGCCATCTCCTGAGCACCCCGCACCCAACCAGGGCCGGCCACGTGACCCTACCCGCTCCCTCCCGCCGCTGCCCTGCGAAGCCCGCGGGAGGCCCGCCCGAGCCCGATCACGTTGTTCCCCACAGGTGCATTGCCCCCGAGCACTAGATCGGCAGAGGAGCTCCCGACCCAGTGCCCTCGCAACCTCGCCGCCGACGAGCACCAACAGGACCCCGCCGGCCACCTCCGGCCTCTCCTTTCCAGCCTGCCTCGGCGATTGACCCGCTGGTCCATGCACCATCTCCCCGATGCCTCCTCCTCTCCTCCTTTCTCTCGTACTCTGCCTCTACTTTAAGACCTGCGCCGCCGCCATTTTTGCAGGAGCCACCGCCGAGCTCGTCACCGGCCTCCCCGGCCTCGTCCGTCACCGGATCCGAACTCCCCACGCACGGATCCACTCGTTCCCGTCCTTCCCCGCCTTGCCCCATCGTCGTCCCCGCCGAATCCCCTTCGCCGGCGCGGCCGTCCCGTCGCAAGCCGCCACCGTCCTCACAGCGGCCTCGCTCGGCCTCCTGTGCGGGGGAGTGGACCGAGTCGCTGCCTCCCTGGGCCGGCCCCACGCTCATGGGCCGCACCAAGGCCCAGCCACCGGCCCGCTGCTAGTTTCCCCTGCAGGCCTCCCTCTCCGTCCAACCGGCCCGAGGCCCACTGTGAGCAGCGCCCCCAGCCCCTCCAGTTTCGGCCCGTTTCATTTTTTCTGCCTGGCGAATTTAGCTATTATCCAGAGAACAGTTGTTTTATAGAAAAGCCCTCTTACTTCATTCATTTAATAACTCACCAACCATGCATCACATGTAAAAACTTAATATATGAAACTTGCTTAGAATTTTGTGTAGATTAATAATATCCAACTTTAATCCATGTTAAAAATGTTTAAATTGTTGCTTGCTTTATTTTGCTTAAATGCCATGCTAAGATGACTTAATTCATAACTAAATAATCGTAGCTCCATTTTAAATAAACTTTATATGAAAATGGGGTAGAAAAATGCCTAGTTTAACATGGTGGCATTACTTTGCATGTTTAACAACTCTAAAATTTGGTTTAGGGCAGAACAGTACCAAACCTAAAAATATGCACATGAGGAGTTTCCGGACTTGTTGTTTGTTGTTCCGGCCTCATTTAAACTTGCCTAGATAGGTAGTTTTCATTATGCTTCACCTCTTGCTATGTTTAACAACATTTAATATTGTTGGGTACATAAACGAGAGAGAACTAAATAAGACATGTGGTGTTCCATCAATATGCAACTCATTGCATATTGAGCTTCAATTAATTTGTAGTATTGTTTGTGCACTTTGTCATGCCATGCCTCATTAAAACGGACATGCATCATACTTGGTTGTGCATCATGCCATGTCGATGTGTTGGTTGTTTACTATGTTGTTTGCTTCTTTTCGGTGTTGCTTCTTTGGGTTGGTTCCGATAACGTCGCGTTTGTGAGGATTTGTTCGACTACATCCGTTTTTCTTCTTCATGGACTCGTTCTTCTTCCTTGCGGGATCTCAGGCAAGATGACCATACCCTCGAAATCACTTCTATCTTTGCTTGCTAGTTGTTCGCTCTATCGCTATTTCACGCTACCTACCACTTGCTATATCATGCCTCCCATATTGCCATGTCAAGCCTCCAACCCACCTTTCCTAGCAAACCGTTGTTTTGCTAAGTTACCGCTTTTGCGCAGCCCCTCTTATAGCGTTGCTAGTTGCAGGTGAAGCTGAAGTTTGTTCCATGTTGGAACATGGATATGTTGGGATATCACAATATCTCTTATTTTAATTAATGCATCTATATACTTGGTAAGGGTGGAAGGCTCGGCCTTATGCCTGGTGTTTTGTTCCACTCTTGCTTCCCTAGTTTCCTTCATACAGGTGTTATGTTCCTTGATTTTGCGTCCCTTACGCGGTTGGATGTTATGGGAACCCCTTGACAGTTCGCTCTGAATAAAACTCCTCCAGCAAGGCACAACCTTGGTCTTACATTTTCTTAACCACCTTTTACGCTTCCCTTGGGTCGGCCAACCCAAGGGTCATCTTTATTTTAACCCCCCCCCCCCGGGCCAGTGCTTGTCTAAGTGTTGGTCCGAACCGAGTAGACTGCGGGGCCACCTCAGGGAAACTTGAGGTTTGGTTTTACTCATAGGATGTCTCATCCGATGTTGCCCTGAGAATGAGATATGTGTATCTCCTATCGGGATTTCAGCGCATCGGGCGGTCTTGCTGGTCTTGTTTTACCATTGTCGAAATGTCTTGTAACCGTGATTTCGAGTCTGATCGGGTCTTCCTGGGAGAAGGAATATCCTTCATTGACCGTGAGAGCTTGTGATGGGCTAAGTTGGGACACCCCTGCAGGGTTTGAACTTTTGAAAGTCGTGCATGCAGTTATGTGGCAGATGGGAATTTGTTAACGTCCGGTTGTAGAGAACTTGACACTTAACTTAATTAAAATGAATCAACCGCATGTGTAGCCGTGATGGTCTCTTTTCGGCGCAGTCCGGGAAGTGAACACGGTCTTGTGTTATGCTTGAACGTAAGTAGCTTTCAGGATCACTTCTTGATCACTTCTAGTTCACGACCGTTGTGTTGCTTCTCTTCTCGCTCTTATTTGTGTATGTTAGCCACCATATATGCTTAGTTCTTGCTGCAGCTCCACCTCATTACCCTTTCCTACCCATAAGCTTAAGTAGTCTTGATCTCGCGGGTGTGAGATTGCTGAGTCCTCGTGGCTCATAGTTACTTCCAAACAGTTGCAGGTGCCGATGATACCAGTGCAGATGACGCAACCCAGCTCAAGTGGGAGCTCGATGAAGATCATGTTCGTTGTGTTGTTTCGTTTCCTGTTGATCTGTAGTGGAACCCAGTTGGGACGATCGGGTATCTAGCATTTGGGTTTGTCTTTTTTATTTTGGTTCCGTAGTCGGGCCTTGGTTGTATTCTGCATGATGTATGTTTAACTTGTATTTGTGTGACATGGCGATTGTAAGCCAACTCTGTATCCCTTTCTTATTTAGTACATGGGATTGTGTGAAGATTACCCCTCTTGCGACAAACCTACCATGCGGTTATGCCTCTAAGTCATGCCCGACACGTGGGAGATATAGCCGCATTGTGATCTATTCCTTCTCGTGTATCTAAATTCCCTCAAGTACCTTCGTTCTTTTTATAGTTCTTCTCGGCATTTCTTTATCTTTTCTTTGTTCATTTTCAATTCTTACGGTGGTTCGTTCAAATATTATTTTCCTCTTGTTTTCATCAATTCATTTGTGTTTCTCAAGTCCTACCGGTGGTTTGCTGAAAACCATTCCAAGATTGCGCGATATCTATCTTAATCCTTTTTACGGGAATAAGTAGTATTCCAAATCTGTTGCTTGTCATCAATCTAAATTGGTGAAGGATACACATAATGTAATTCTTATTCTTGTTTCAGCAAGTGAATTCAATTCCTTATTCCGGAGGCTCATCAAATTATCGGTTTCAATTGTTTCAACTTTTCTTTTCCCAGAGTTCCAACCTCTCAATAATATTGCCGTGAAGATCCATGTAGCGACCCGACCTCAAACGGTCAAGTCTCTATGCTTCAGTGTCCTCCCTGGATCGGTAATGCTGACACACACAATACTCGAGGATTTATAGCAAAGTAGCAATCACACACTTATTACATCGAATGTCTCCAAAGAGAACTTATTACAAAAATATGGCTTAAGGCCATCTAATGCAATAACAGCGGAAGGCTTGGAAGATAAAGTGAGTCCATCAACTCCAACGGCATAGCTGAGCTGCACGGCAATGACCTAACGAACCTTACTCCTCGTCTGAAAATTCTGCAACATAATACGTTGCAGCCCAAAACGGGTCAGCACATGGAATATGCTGGCAATGTAACACAGTAGAGCATGAACAGAGTAATGATATCACTACATGCATATTTGGCTGGTGGAAAGCTCTATGGTTATAGTTTTGCGAAAAGCCAATTTTTTCCTACAACAAAGGAATAGATTTTAATTTAACTATCATGGTGGGTGAACAATATTGAGAAGGTACCCCCAACTCAATCCCAAATTAAAGTAGTTAACAACCCAACAATATTAGTTAAGAGTGATGAGATACATGTGATAACCCAGGTACTAGATACTCAGAATTGTCCATAACCGGGGACACGGCTAACCATGATTAGATTGTACACTCTGCAGAGGTTTGCGCACTTTTCCCCACTAGACTCGATCGCCTCCGTTGTATTTCTCGCAATACAAGGTGTTTGAGAAACGGATGACCGAGACATAGTCTTTCAGAAACATTAACTCTCTACTCCGGGTAGACCATACCAAACCTACAAAACCCACTACCTGTTGATCTACCTCTTCAAGAGCTTCACCTAAATTACTCAACTATGTTAGAGCCCATAATAGCTTGTGGCTGCACACGGAAGTTTCTAGCATGAATCATCTCAGTTCCCTCTGAGCCTGGGTGGCGGTCCATAGGAAGATCACACGGGTACCCCGGGATTCCCAAACAAAAATAGACAACACTGGGTTCCCCAGGTGCCTCAATCCACCCAGATGTTAATTTAAGTTGCCACCTTAAGTTGAGCCATTAATTAACAATCTCACATCTGTCATGGATTTCACTCAAACCCAAACCACGTCTACGAGCATAGCATAGCATAGTAATATGAGCAACGCATAGAAGTAACTCCCAAGGTTTGATAGTAACATGGCAATACGTTCTACCTCAATAACTACTTCCCAACCCACATTTTAAGAACATCCTAATCATGCAATGTTTGAGGATTGGAACTAATGCATAAAAACTGGGTGAAAAGGGATATGATCAAAGTGTTACTTGCCTTGCTGACGATCCGCAAATCCTAGGGACTCGTAGTAACACGCTTCGCACTCCGGGTGTTCTATCTCAAACAAACAATAACATACATAAGCAACAAGCAAACATGCACAAGCAAAACTCAACTAAGAGAGGTTGACCAGAAATTTCAACTTAAGAACTCCGGTTAGCAAAAAGAATCAAATCAAACGGAGCAACGAAACTCAAACGGCGAAAGAAACAAGATTCATTTACTAATCTGAACTAAGGACAAATTTTACAGTATCAAAATCTTGTTTAAGTTGGTTAAACAGAAAGAGGGTCTCGAGACGAAGATCTAGGCGCTTGAATCGCCTGATTCCGACTAACAAGCGAAAAGATAAACAGAAACTAAGATCGGATCAGAAATCGCGATCGAAAATAATCGCACATAAATCCGATAAAAGAAAACTGACGAACAGACTAACAAACGAGCGTTCGTTAACTGGGACTAACGGGCAAAAACCGTTCGTTAAAATGAACGTACGGATGAATCTCCGCTAATTAGAAGAGCCGAGAAAAACTGGTGAACCGATCTAAAAAAATGAATTAGGGTTTCTAAAAAACCAAATAATTTTTAAAAAAAGGGCGGCTCGGATCCGATGTGGTACCTCCGGCGAGGCGGGGTTGGGCGGCGGGGCAGTGGCTCGTGGGGCGGCGGCGGCGCGGGCGGCAGGCGGCGCGGCGGCGGCAGGCGGCACGGGGCGGCTGCGGGCGGAGGTGGCGGCGGTGGTGGTTGTGGTGGTGGGGGTCGGTGCGGCGCGTATATAAGGAGGGGGGCTGCTTGGAGGAGGCAGCAAGGCGTGGCGGACGAGGAGTCTGGCTCGGACTCCTGTCCGAGTCGGCGGCGGCGGCGATTGGGCCGGCGGCCCGGCTGGTCTTCGGCCCAGTCGGCTGGAGATTTTTTTTAACAATTTCACCGACAGAAATAAAATCCTATAAAATAAAATAAAAATCTAAAAATGCCAAAACAAATTTTCACTGTCTAAATAAAATATTTAGAACGAGATGAACATTTTCTTGGCCCTGAAATGCAATTTTGAAAACGTGCAATTTTTCTAATGCAAATAAAATCCAAATATAATCAAATAAATGATTTTAATATTTTTCCTCCAATATTTCAATTATTTTGGAGAAGTCAGATTATCTCCTCTCTTATATTTTAATATAAAATATTTTTCGGAGAGAAAAATAATTAAAATCAAAAATCCTCGTTTCATTATTGGATAAAATCAAATATGAAAACCGGGAAATCCTCAACTCTCTCCGAGGGTCCTTGAGTTGCTTAGGATTTTGAGGATTGCGAAACGAAAAAGCAATAAAATATGATATGCATGGATGACCTATGTATAACATTCCAAATTGAAAATTTGGGATGTTACAAACCTACCCCCCCTTCAGATGAATCTCGCCCTCGAGATTCGGGTTGGCTAGAAAATAGGTGTGGGTGGTCTCTGAGTAGATCATCCTCTCGTTCCCTCTTCATCCTCGGTATGGTGGCTCCACTGAACTTTGCAAAACTTGATAACCTTGCTGCGGGTGACTCGGCAGGCAAACTCAAGAATCTTAACTGGCTTCTCCTCATAAGTCAAATCACTGTCCAACCGAATCGCCTCCAAGGGTACTGTATCTCTTAACGGTATATCGGCCATCTCAGCATGACACTTCTTCAGCTGTGAAACATGGAATACATCGTGAACTCCTGATAATCCCTCAGGTAACTCCAACTTGTAGGCAACTTCTCCCATCCGTTCCAAAACACGATACGGTCCTACAAATCTTGGGGCTAACTTTCCCTTAACTCCAAAACGTTTCGCTCCTCGCAAGGGTGATACTCGCAAATATGCTCTATCTCCAATTTCATATGTTACCTCCTTGCGTTTCGAGTCTGTGTAACTCTTCTGCCTGGACAGAGCAATCTTCAGTCTATCACGAATCAGTTTAACCTTTTCCTCAGACTCCTTGATTAAGTCTGGTCCAAACAACTGGCGGTCTCCTACCTCATCCCACATCAACGGCGTTCTGCACCTGCGTCCATACATGGCTTCAAACGGTGCCATCTTCAAACTAGCTTGGTAGCTATTGTTGTACGAAAACTCTGCGTAAGGCAAATTGTCATCCCAACTAGATCCATAATCTAGCGCACAGGCTCTCAACATATCTTCCAGTATCTGGTTGACTCTCTCGGTCTGTCCATCCGTCTGCGGGTGAAATGCTGTACTGAAGTCCAATCTCGTACCCAAAGTTTGGTGTAACTAATGCCAAAACGTTGAGGTAAACTGTGTTCCTCCATCTGATACGATGGTCCTTGGAACTCCATGCAGACATACGATCCTGGACATATATATCTTGGCCAGCTTCGCACTTGTATAGGTAGTTTTCACTGGGATAAAGTGAGCTACTTTGGTCAAGCGATCAACTACTACCCATATAGAATCATATCCTGCTTTGGTTCTGGGCAATCCGGTGATAAAGTCCATGCCAAGTTTATCCCACTTCCATTCGGGTATCGGCATAGGCTGTAACAGTCCTGCTGGCTTATGATGCTCTGCTTTTACTCTCTGACATACATCACATACGGTTACATACTCGGCAATATCCTTCTTCATACCAGTCCACCAGAAATGTTCCTTCAAATCCAAATACATCTTGGTGTTTCCAGGGTGTATCGAGTATGGTGAGTCATGAGCCTCCTGAAGTATTAACTTCCTGATCTCTGGGTTATTGGGCACATAAACTCGGTCCTCAAACCATAAGGTACCGTGCTCATCCTCGCGAAAACCTTTGGCCTTTCCTTTGCTCATCTTCTCCTTTATCTCGGTAATCTCTTTGTCATCCTTCTGAGCTTCTCGAATCTTGCCCAACAATGTAGACTGAACCTCCATTGTGGCAACAAAACCTCTAAGAACAATCTCAAATCGAAGTTCCATGATATCCTCTGCTAACTCCTTTTGTCAATCCCTTACTTTCAAGGATATTGGCATAACTCTTCCGGCTCAAAGCGTCTGCTATGACATTGGCCTTTCCTGGATGATAGTGTAGCTTCATGTCGTAATCTTTTATGAGCTCCAACCATCTCCTCTGCCTAAGGTTTAGTTCCTTCTGTGTGAAGATGTACTTCAAACTCTTATGATCCGTGTACACATCACAGCGGTTTCCAATGAGGTAATGTCTCCAAGTCTTCAAAGCATGCACTACGGCTGCTAGCTCCAAATCATGCGTGGCATAGTTCAACTCATGAGGTTTTAGTTGTCGTGAGGCATACGAAACAACTATTCCGTCCTGCATAAGCACACATCCAAGTCCTAAGCGGGAGGCGTCGCAGTACACTTGGAAATCCTTATGTATATCTGGTAGTGTCAGCACTGGGGCTGTAGTCAAACATTTCTTCAGCTCCTGGAAACTTGCCTCGCAATCTTCCGTCCATTTAAACTTAGTATCCTTCTTCAATAGTTCAGACATTGGTTTCACAATCTTGGAAAAATTCTCAATGAATCTTCGGTAGTATCCTGCGAGTCCAAGGAAACTATGGATCTCGCTAACTGAAGTGGGTGCCAACCATTCAGTGACTGACTGAACCTTGCTGGGTTCTACTGCTATTCCTTCTCCTGATATAACATGTCCAAGGAATATGACTTCCTTCAACCAAAATTCCCATTTGCTAAACTTAGCATACAACTGGTGTTTCCTGAGTTTCTCGAGAACTAACCGCAAATGCTCCTTGTGCTCCTCTTCATTCTTCGAGTATACCATAATATCATCAATGAACACCACAACAAACTTGTCCAAATATTCCATGAACACCTTGTTCATCATGCTCATAAAATAGGCAGGGGCGTTAGTCAGTCCAAACGACATGACCGTATACTCGTATAATCCATACCGCGTGGTGAACGCTGTCTTTGGTATATCCTTCTCTCGAATCTTCAACTGATGATATCCCGATCATAGATCGATCTTTGAAAACACTTTAGCTCCTTGCAGCTGATCAAACAGATCATTGATCATTGGCAGTGGATACTTGTTCTTAATCGTCACTTCATTCAAAGCCCGATAATCAACAACCATCCTTAGGGATTTATCCTTCTTCTCAACCAAAAGTATTGGGGCTCCCCAAGGTGATGAACTCATTCGCATGTAACCTTTCTCCAATAACTCCTTGATCTGTTTCTTAATTTCCTCCAGATCATTTGCAGGCATCCGATAGGGTCTCTTGGATATTGGCCCTGTACCTGGTAATAGCTCTATCAAAAACTCAATGTCTCTATCTGGTCGCATGCCTGGTAACTCCTCTGGAAAAACATTCGGGTAGTCCTTCACTACAGGCACTTCCTCCTGAACAACTCCCGTGAGGGCATTCACTTGGCTCCTGCTAGGCACATGCCTAGATACATACTTAATCCTTTTTCCCTCCAGGGTGGTGAGATAAATCGACTTACTAGCACAGTCAATACTTCCTCCATACTTTGACATCTAGTCCATACCTAATATCACATCCAATCCTTGTGACTCCAAGATAATTAGGTCGGACGAAAAAACATGTGTGCCAATGGTTAGGGGTATCTGGTCGCACCATCGGCTAGCCATGTACTCTGCTCCAAGCGAGCTCACTAGGAGAGGGGTCCTAAGGGTTTGGGTTGGTAGTTTAAATTTATCCACGAATCCCCTTGATATGTATGAATGCGATGCACCAGTATCGAAAAGAACAAGAGCGGTAAATGACTTAAGCAAAAACTTACCTATTACCGCGTCCGGCTGCTCTTCAACCTCCTCGATGTTAACGTGGTTCACTTGTCCTTTGTTGAATGGATTAGGCTTCTTCCTAGCGCTCCCATTTCCGTTTCCATTCCTTCCTTCGGGGCAATCATTGGCATAGTGCCCTGTCTTCCCGCACTTAAAGCAAGTAACTTGACTTAGGTCTCTTTTGGCAGGTGTGGCTGGGTTGGAGCGGTTCTGATTGTTGTTAGCTCGGTTCCCATTTCCATTCTTAGCACCATTGTGATTATGTGATCCTCCTCCAGTGTGGTTGTGACCTCCATGGTTATGAACAAGTCCTCCCGAGTTCGGGGTTAGGCGAGGCTTCTGCTGAGCTCCTGATTTATACTTCCCTTGTCCGTACTTCCTTTTACGGCTCTCAATCTGATGTTGCTTCCCTTCAATCATAAGAGCTTTATCTACCAACTCCTGGTAGTTGCTGAAGGTTGCTACCATCAACTGCATGCTCATCTCATCATTCAGCCCTTCCATAAACTTCTCCTGCTTTGCGGCATCTGTGGCCACATCATTAGGGGCACAGCGTGATAACTTGCTAAAATCGTCCATGTACTGAGCCACGGTACGGTTTCCCTGGCGTAAGTTGCGGAACTCCCGCTTCTTCATCTGCATAGCTCCAGTTGAGACATGGGTCGTGCGGAAAGCTTGCTGAAACTGGTCCCAAGTGACATTGGCTATAGGAAAAGTGGTCGTGTAATTCTCCCACCATGAGGCTGCTGGTCCATCCAATTGGTGTGCGGCAAAGCGCACCTACTCAGCATCTGTGCAACCTGCGGTGGTCAACTCCCTTCCAATACGGTGTAGCCAATCATCAGCAACTATAGTCTCGGTGCTACTGGAAAACACCGGCGGCTGCAACCTCAGAAAACGGGCTAAGTTGTCAACTGGTGGTGGTGGTGGTGGATTGTTGTTGTTGTTGTTGTTGCCTTGGTTCTGAACTAACAAGTGCATCAGGGTATTCTGCTGCTGGATCAACTGAGTGAGCTCCAGTGGGAAAGCAAAACCGGTGTCACGTCTCGGAGGCATCTGATGGGTTTAGACGGAAGAGATTAGAATAGAATGAGGTCTAATGAGAAGGCACTACCCATATGCACATGAGACAAACACAATCATTTCACTCAATCAATCAAGCAAGGGCATACAAGCGGTCTAGAACTATAACAAAAGTGCTCTACTACTACTAATTACATGGGGGTATACTAATAATATATGGTGGTCATCTAGAAATTTTGATCGGTGGAAGACTCCATGATGTCTGCTCCAACTTCGTCTTCAAAGTCATCCTCACTAGGATCAGAATCGGTGTCGTCAATGATGATGTAGTTGTCCGGGCAAGTGGAATCGTCGTCTTCTCCTCCCGGTGCTGGATCTCCCATGAATACTCTGATCTTCTTAACCAAGTCGTCATTCTTCTACAGTAGCGTCTTGATTTCCTCCTCATAGCCATCGCATGTAAACTTGAGTTCTTCCTCCAGCTTGATGATCCTAGTCTTCGCCTTCTTCAAGTCCATCATGTCCATGCACATCTGGTTCTCCTGACGTCGAATGTGCTGGTTTAACTCCTAGATAAAAGCTGCAATGGATCTATCCTTCTTGGTGCTAATTACTTCCCATTGCTCATCTTGGCGCCCGCATATCTGGTAGATGGTGTCCTTGAGTTCCCTGTTGTAGACTTCTCCAATGCGTCCCATGGTAATGTGGGCTGCCATGCTCTTGCCTAGACTCCAAGTGGGTGCTTCCAAAGAAAATTCTATGGGTTTGGAAGTTGGCGAGAACGTCCTTCCTAGAACTTGTACTTGAATGATCCAGCGCTCCTCTTCTGGTAAGGTGGCATTGTACGTCCCGGTGAAGCTTGGTATTCCAATGTTCAAGTACCTAGTGACTTCCTTCAAGTGGCATCCAAAAGGTGTGTCTTCATCCGGTTCTGCAAACTTGTTCTTCATCTCCGTCATCCTAAAGAGTAGAAAATGGAGAGGAGTCAGAAATGGGTAGAGAAGAGTGACCTATGGTTTATCTTAGTGGTCGTGTCCTACACTCAGCGTGTGCTCTGATACCATCTTGTAGCGACCTGACCTCAAACGGTCAAGTCTCTGTGCTTCGGTGTCATCCCTGGATCGGTAATGCTGACACACACACACAGTACTCGAGGATTTATAGCAGAGTAGCAATCACACACTTATTACATCGAATGTCTCCAAAGAGAACTTATTACAAAAATATGGCTTACGGCCATCTAATGCGATAATAGCGGAAGGTTTGGAAGATAAAATGAGTCCATCAACTCCAACGGCATAGCTGAGCTGCACGGCAACGACCTAACAAACCTTACTCCTCGTCTGAGAAGTCTGCAACATAATACGTTGCAGCCCGAAACGGGTCAGCACATGGAATATGCTGGCAATGTAACACAGTAGAGCATGAACAGATTAATGATATCACTACATGCATATTTGGCTGGTGGAAAGCTCTATGGTTATAGTTTTGCGAAAAGCCAATTTTTTCCTACAACAAAGGAATAGATTTTAATTTAACTATCATGGTGGGTGAACAATATTGAGAAGGTACCCCCAACTCAATCCCAAATTAAAGTAGTTAACAACCCAACAATATTAGTTAAGAGTGATGAGATACATGTGATAACCCAAGTACTAGATACTCAGAATTGTCCATAACCGGGGACACGGCTAACCATGATTAGATTGTACACTCTGCAGAGGTTTGCGCACTTTTCCCCACAAGACTCGATCGCCTCCGTTGTATTTCTCGCACTACAAGGTGTTTGAGAAACGGATGACCGAGACATAGTCTTTCAGAAACATTAACTCTCTACTCCGGGTAGACCATACCAAACCTACAAAACCCACTACCTGCTGATCTACCTCTTCAAGAGCTTCACGTAACTTACTCAACTATGCTAGAGCCCATAATAGCTTGTGGCTGCACATGGAAGTTTCTAGCATTAATCATCTCAGTTCCCTCTGAGCCTGGGTGGCGGTCCATAGGAGGATCACACGGGTACCCCGGGATTTCCAAACAAAAACAGACAACACTGGATTCCCCAGGTTCCTCAATCCACCCAGATGTTAATTTAAGTTGCCACCTTAAGTTGAACCATTAATTAACAATCTCACATATGTCATGGATTTCACTCAAACCCAAACCACGTCTACGAGCTTAGCATAGCATAGTAATATGAGCAACGCATAGAAGTAACTCCCAAGGTTTGATAGTAACAGGGCAATAGGTTCTACCTCAATAACTACTTCCCAACCCACATGTTAATGACATCCTAATCATGCAATGTTTGAGGATTGGAACTAATGCATAAAAACTGGGTGATAAAGGGATATGATCAAAGTTTTACTTGCCTTGCTGACGATCCGCGAATCCTAGGGACTCGTAGTAACACGCTTCGCACTACGGGTATTCTATCACAAACAAAAAATAACATACATAAGCAACAAGCAAAGATGCACAAGCAAAACTCAACTAAGAGAGGTTGACCAGAAAGTTCAACTTAAGAACTCGGGTTAGCAAAAA
The DNA here is from genome assembly GCF_002162155.2 of Triticum dicoccoides. Lineage (NCBI taxonomy): Eukaryota > Viridiplantae > Streptophyta > Magnoliopsida > Poales > Poaceae > Triticum > Triticum dicoccoides. The sequence goes on along the minus strand of NC_041382.1, from coordinate 382,914,748 downwards.
GAATCAAATCAAACGGAGCAACGAAACTCAAACGGCGAAAGAAACAAGATCCGTTTAATAATATGTACTAATGTCAAATTTTACAGTATCAAAATCTTGTTTAAGTTGGTTAAATAGAAAGAGGGTCTTGAGACAAAGATCTAGGCGCTTGAATCGCCTGATTCCGACTAACGAGCGAAAAGATAAACAGAAACTAAGATCGGATCAGAAATCACGATCGAAAATAATCGTAGATAAATCCGATAAAAGAAAACTGACGAACAGACTAAAGAACGAGCGTTTGTTAACTGGGACTAATAGGCGAAAACCGTTCGTTAAATCGAATGTACGGACGAACGTCCACTAATTAGAAGAGCCGAGAAAAACCGGTGAACCGATCTAAAAAAGGAATTAGGGTTTCAAAAAAACGAACGGTTTTTTAAAAAACCGGCGTCTCGGATCCGGCGCGGTACCTCCGGCGAGGCGGGGTTGGGCGGCGGGG
>NC_041382.1:382882385-382913715 GCF_002162155.2 Triticum dicoccoides | reverse complement strand
GTGGCGGCGGCAGGCGGCGCAGGGCGGCTGCGGGCGGCGGTGGCGGCGGTGGTGGTTGTGGTTGTGGGGGTCGGGGCGGTGCGTATATAAAGAGGGGGGCTGCTTGGAGGAGGGGGCAAGGCGCGGTGGAGGAGGAGTCCGGCTTGGACTCCTGTCCGAGTCGGCGGCGGCGGCGGCGCATGCGCGCAAGGAAGGCGGCGGCGGCGATTGGGCCGGCGGCCCGGCTGGGCTTCAGCCCAGTCGGCTGGAGATTTTTTTAAACAATTTCACCGACAGAAATAAAATCTTAGAAAATAAAATAAAAATCTAAAAATGCCAAAACAAATTTTCAACGTCTAAATAAAATATTTAGAATGTGATGAACATTTTCTTGGCCCTAAAATGCAATTTTGAAAAGGTGCAATTTTTCTAATGCAAATAAAATCCAAATAAAATCAAATAAATGATTTTAATATTTTTCCTCCAATATTTCAATTATTTTGGAGAAGTCATATTATCTCCTCTCTTATATTTTAATACGAAATATTTTTCGGAGAGAAAAATAATTAAAATCAAAAATACTCGTTTCATTATTTGATAAAAATCAAATATGAAAACCGGGAAATCCCCAACTCTCTCCGAGGGTTCTTGAGTTGCTTAGGATTTTGAGGATTGTTGTTTGTTGTTCCGGCCTCATTTAAACTTGCCTAGATAGGTAGTTTTCATTATGCTTCACCTCTTGCCATGTTTAACAACATTTAATATTGTTGGGTACATAAACAAGAGAGAACTAAATAAGACATGTGGTGTTCCGTCAATATGCAACTCATTGCATATTGAGCTTCAATTAATTTGTAGTATTGTTTGTGCACTTTGCCATGCCATGCCTCATTAAAACGGACATGCATCATACTTGGTTGTGCATCATGCCATGTTGATGTGTTGGTTGTTTACTATGTTGTTTGCTTCTTTCCGGTGTTGCTTCTTCGGGTTGGTTATGATAACGTCGCGTTTGTGAGGATTTGTTCGACTACATCCATTTTTCTTCTTCATGGACTCGTTCTTCTTCCTTGCGGGATCTCAGGCAAGATGACCATACCCTCGAAATCACTTCTATCTTTGCTTGCTAGTTGTTCGCTCTATCGCTATATCATGCTACCTACCACTTGCTATATCATGCTTTCACCTATATCGCTATTTTAGTCGTGCCCCGACACGTGGGAGATATAGCCGCATTGTGGGTGTTACAGTCTTGCCATGAACTTAGCATAAGCCGGTCGTCCGAACAGGGCATGATATGGACTCTTGATTTTCACCACTTCAAAAGTCAACACCTCTGATCTTGAATCATGCTCGTCTCCAAAAGCAACTTCCAGAGCTATCTTGCCAACTAGGTGTGCTGATTTACCAGGCACTACCCCATGAAACACAGTGTTCGATGGTTTAAGATTCTTATCTGTTAACCCCATGCAATGAAAGGTTTCATAGTAAAGGATGTTAATACTGCTTCCTCCATCCATAAGCACCTTGGTAAATTTATACCCCCCAACCTGGGGTGCCACCACTAAAGCCATATGACCCGGATTGTCAACCCGGGGTGGATGATCCTCTCGACTCCATAGGATGGGTTGTTCAGACCAGCGCAGAAGGTACCGCCGGTTCAACAGAGTTCACAGCTCTTTTTATGAAGCTTCTGATCATGCTTACATAAGCTAGTGGTGAAGACATGATACTGCCCACTATTCAACTATTTTGGATTGCTCTGATAACCTGATTACTGCTGTTGTTGATTCCCCTGATGGTTGTAACCTCCCTGGTTACCCTGGCTGTTCTGATTGCCATGTCCGGTTTGGTTACCCTGGAACCCTGAACCAGAGCTGCCACCACCATAACCCGGCCCATGGAAACCGCCTCGTGAACCACCGGGCGGTCCATTATCATATTGAAAAAGATTTGAATTTTTGAACTCCTGCATAATAAAGCAATCTTTCCAAAGATGCGTAGCGGGTCTCTCCTTTGATCCGTGCTTTGAGCAAGGCTGATTTAACAGGTGCTCTAGATTGGGGCCTGACCCTCCACCCCACTAGGGCAGTTTGCCCTTACGGCGCTGACCGTTATCCTGGGCGTTGGTGTTAGCCACAAAGTCCAAGCTATTATCTGCCTTGCGTTTACCATTGTTCCCATGACCTGCTGGATTATGCTGCTGCCCCTTGGCATTGCCTCTCTTCTTTCCCTTCCCTGTCTTGTCATCCTCAGACTCGGGGTCCTTGGTACTATCAGAGTCGGTATACTTCACCAGAGCCGCCATAAGTGTTCCCATGTCATTACAATGGTGCTTAAGCCATCCCAATTTTAGCTTCAAAGGCGCAAACCGGCAATTGCCTTCCAATGTTAAAACGGCTGTTCAGCGTTGATGCAGTCTGACGAATGCAAAATCTCTGAAACCCGACGCACCCAGTGGGTTGTTGATTCTCCTTCCTCCTGGACACAGGCAGCTAAATCCACGATGGACATGGGCTGCTTGCACGTATCTTTGAAGTTCTCGATAAACCAGGCCCTTAACTTGGCCCATGATCCAATAAAGTTGGCTGGCAGATTTTTCAACCACGTGCGAGTTGTTCCCTCCAACATCATGGTAAAGTATTTGGCACACGCCGCTTTGTCCACATCCAGCATCTCCATTGCCATCTCATAACTCTCCACCCATGACTCAGGGGATAAATCAGTGGTGTAATTCGGCACCTTACACGGGCCCTTGAAATCCTTGGGTAACCATACATTGTGCAGCACTGGGACAAGACATGGCACTCCCAAAGAACTGGAAGTAACCCTGGTCCACCGATGTTGTTGGACGAACCGGAGTGAACTGACGAACTGGCGTGAGCTGACGAATCGGATCTTCGTGTTGTGCCGTTAACTCGGCCTCCCGACGTGCCCTAGCGCGATCCACTACATCCTGGGCATTGCCACCGCCACCCGCCGGGTTATTGCCATGGGGCGGATTACGATTCCTCGCACTGCTTGATACGGCTAGTTCATCGATATGCCTGTTGTAGCTCCGGCTTGGGCGGGGAGTAGAATGAATCCTTTCGTGGCTATATGAATAGGCCTGCTGCTGAGTCAAAGCCGTCTGTAGGAGCTCCCTAGCCTGTCATGTCTCAACTTCTATGGGGTACTCGCCATCAATCGGGAGAGCTACCAATCGTGAAGTGGTAGCAACGATATTATCCAATGGGTTAGAGTAATGACCCGGAGGTGTTGAGACGTGTCGTGGTGGAATGTCGTTCTGACGAGGCGGAGGCGGCGGATCCGTCGCACGAGGCTGAACCGGTGCCCCGGCCCCAGGTGCCTCCGCCCAGTTCACCACAGGTTGGTTGCTGGTGCCCGCTCCTGGCGTGTTAAAGAGATTCCTCGCCTCCAAGACCGACGGAAGGCGCGATCGGTATTTTCTCCTCATGACGTCATCTGACGTGCTCTGATCCAGCATAAGCCGGTACGCTTGAGCCTCCAATCCGGCCCGCTCTGTAGCCATCCTGGTGTTTTCTGCTACCAGGTCCGCTTTAGCTTGAGTTATCTGATCCTTCACCTTCACAATCTCTGCATTGTGCTGATCCCGGTTTGCCGCATCCACCTTTGCTGCCAGCAATGTTGCTAAAGCGTCGAACAGATCAGACAAAACCTGAGCTGGAGGCGGCGCAGAGCCCCCTGCTCCCACTGGTGTTGTTGTTACTGAACCGGAGATCATTGCCGCGGGTAGAAGAGTGCTATGCTGGTTGTGTACTGGCCATGAAGACCGCGATCTGGCTTGGCAGATCGAGGGGGTCCGGCATACTGTTGCCATCGGAACCTCCACTAATCCGGCCATCCTGCAGCTGGTACAGCGACTCGGTCTCTCCGATTGAAGACTCGTCATCAGAGCAGACAACGGTATCGCCACCAGATGCCGATATATCCTCATATTCCGCTCCATGGATGACACCCACGAAGACATGCTTTACAGTGGGCTGAACCTTGGCGGAGCTTGCACGCTGAGCCATCTCGATGATGTTGGTGCAGATGTCCGGCTCAGGGCCCGGTCGCCGATCTTGCCGATGAAGACGTGAATTCCACCAAAGGGGACCCGGTACCCGTATTCGACTGAACCGGCCTCGGGACCCCATCCTGCGTCGTTGATGTAGAGCTTGCCGCGACGACTTTTAGTCATCCGGCCCACAGCGTATCCCTTGAGTTCGTCGAAGCTGCCCTTCAAGAACTCGAAACCATCGTGCGATAGCCCCACGGTGGGCGCCAACGGTCGTGGTTTTGTCACGGCAGATGTCCTTGTGAAAGGACTTTGTCGGCGTTCTGGGAACGGGGGTCCCCAGACTTGCCTGCCTGCGGCGTGGCTCAAAGGGGGGCCCAGCGCGGCCCATCTTCACCAACACAAAACCAAGACCCTCGCGAGGGGCCAAGCCTCGCGGGGCAGACGACGCGGAGCTTCCTTAGGCACGGCCTCATCAGGCTGGCTCACGAGGAGGCGGAGAGACCAAGGCGGGGTACCTCACGAGGTGCCCGTGACACAAGCCATGACGACCAAGGGCGCCAGGCGGGTGCCAGCCCGCGCAGTGTCCTCCTTTCCTCTTTGGTGCAAAGGGGGCAAGCGCAGACGCGGAGTACCGAGGCATCAGGCAAAGGTTGCCATTTCGGTGCAACGAGACACGAGACGGAGGTCATCGTGGAGCCCAAGACGGCGTCACCACCAGAGCTTTGCGCAGGCGAAGACTACTTTTGTCAGGATAGCTGATACTAGCTGTCCCCCTTCAAATTAGCCTGCCATTGTTGGCTCCCTTCCCGCTCGATATTTGGGAAGACGACCAGGGCCTCTAAAAATAGGACCGGCCACCCGCAGGGTGGGAGGAGAGAGAAAAAGGGGGGATCGAAGGATCAAGGGATCAGAGAGAGAGAGAGAGAGAGAGAGAGAGAGAGAGAGAGAAAGGTGACTGAACTCCTCCCAGCAGTTCATCCCCTCAGCCAAGAGCAGACCCTCGTGAGGCTGTTCTTCCTTGTATTGCTCATCATCATCAGCCCAAGAGGCAATCCACCACACCACACACTGGAGTAGGGTATTACACCACAACGGTGGCCCGAACCAGTATAAACCCTATGTTTCTTGTGCTGTTCTTTCTATAGCTTAGATCTTAGCGAGGCGGAGGGGTGCAGGTAGGTAGAAGGCGAAATCTCCGCGCGCACCCTAGTGTTCGAACCTCAAGGGTCTGCCGGAACCCGAAATCCGACATTTGGCGCGCCAGGTAGGGGTGCACCGGAGTTTTCTCTTCCGCCACCGCCACGGCCTGCCTCGCAATGAGTAGCGTGTCGCCCGCTCCGGCCGCCTGCACCAGCACGGGGGCCAGGGGGCTCCGAGCCCTGGCCCCAGCCCTGCAACGGGTACGGTGGCCGGACAAGCTCAATCCAATGACGCCGCCACGCTACGGCGGCGCGACAGATCCGCTGGCCCTCTTGCTGGCGAGCGAGGAGGCCCTCCTCGAAGCAAGAGGTGACGATAGGGTCGTGGCCAACTGGCTCCCTATGGCCCTCACCGGCGCCCCGCGCACATGGCTGCTCCACCCACCGGCAGCCTCTATGGCCTCTCGGGAAGAGCCCCGCAACCTCTTCCCTGCCCATCGCGCTACACCAACACCCCCGGTCGTCGCGGCCCTCCTGGGCGGCTCGCAGGCGCCGCCTACAAGTCACCACGTCAAGCCGTTCATCCACCGGGTCAGCCGCTTCCACGCGGCAGGGGGCTCCCCTGGACCGGGCGGCGCCCGAGACCGACCTGACATTCAGCTCGGAGGACCACCCCTCCAACTCGGCCTGCTCGGGTGCGCTCCCCATGCTGTGCACCCCCACCATCTGCCAGGTGGCCGTCACCAGAACCCTCATTGATGGTGGCGCGGGCCTCAGCATGCTCTTCGGTCGAGGCCTTCAACCTCCTCTGCATACCCTTGGAACGGCTGCAACTCAGCCGGCCCTTCTCAGGCGTTGGGGGCAGATCGTCGAGCTCATTGGGACAGATCCGGCTCCCAGTAACCTTCGGCACCTACGATAACTTCCGCACGAAGCTGGTCGACTTCGACATCGCCCCCATCGGCCTCCCCTACAACGCCATCCTCGGCTACCCAGTGCTGGCCCAGTTCATGGCCATGACGCACGTGGCGTACAACCTCATGAAGATGCCCGGGAGCAGCGGTGTCCTCACCGTGCACGGGGACACCGGGGACGCACTGCGGGTGCTCAAGCTCGTCTTCAAGACAGCGGCATTGGCACAACCCGCCGACTTGGAGACCCCCGAGCCCAAGGGGGCTGCACCCGCCAAGAAGAAACAGTTGTTCACCCAAGACAAGGCAGAAACCAAGAAGATACCCGTCGATGAGGACGGGTCCACCAACGCCACTTTCACCATAGGCGCCCACCTCAAACCCGAGCAGGAGGAGGCCCTGGTCGAGTTGCTGTGCGCAAACAAGAAGGTATTCACTTGGGAGCCTGACCAGTTGGCAGGGATCCCCAGGAGTGTAATCGAGCATCACCTCAACGTGTGCCCCAACGTGCGCCCTGTGAAGCAGAAGGCCAGGCGGCAGTCCACAGAAAAGCAGGCCTTCATCGTCCAAGAGACCCGCAAATTAGAGGCCGCTGGGGTCATTCGCGAGGTCCGATACCCGGATTGGTTGGCCAACCCTATCGTTGTGCCAAAGAAGGGAGGGAAGGAGCGCATGTGTGTCGACTTCACCAACCTCAACAAAGCGTGCCCGCAAGATCCGTTCTCGCTCCCCCGCATCGACCAGATCGTCGATTCCACTGCGGAATGCGACCTGTTATGCTTCTTGGATGCCTTCTCTGGGTATCACCAGATCAAGATGGCGGTAGAAGACGTCGAGAAGACAGGCTTCCTAACCCCATGTGGGGTGTACTGCTACACATGCATGCCATTCGGGCTGCTTAATGCAGGGGCGACCTTTCAGCGGCTGATGCACATCACCTTGGGCCAGCAGCTCGGGAAAAATGTTGAAGCTTACGTTGATGACATTGTGGTAAAGTCTCGAGAGGCCAGGACCTTGATACAAGACCTAGAGGAAACCTTCGCGAGCCTCAACGTAGTGAACCTACGGCTCAACCCAGAGAAGTGTGTGTTCGGAGTCCCCTCGAGCAAGCTCTTGGGTTTCCTCGTGTCCCACCGAGGCATCGAGGCTAACCCGGAGAAGGTCAAGGCGGTGGAAGACATGAGCCCGCCAAAGACCCTCAGAGAAATGCAGAAGCTCACGGGGCGCGTGACCGCGCTAGGGCGCTTCATCTCCAAGTTGGGGGAGCGAGCGCTGCCCTTCTTCCAGCTAATGAAGAAAAAGGGGCCCTTCGAGTGGACTGAAGAGGCCAACAAGGCATTCCAGGATCTCAAGAGATACCTGACCAGCCCACCGGTCATGGTGGCTCCGCGCCCTCAAGATCCCCTGGTGCTTTACCTCGCCGCCACTCCCTACTCCGCCAGCGCAGCCTTGGTGGAAGTGAGAGAGGAGCGTCGAATCAAAACCGCGGGAGCAGCCCGGGACAAGGCAGAACAGGAACAAGGAAGGCCCACAGAAACCGCCACCGCGGTTGAGGAGGATCAGCCACCGCAAAGGGGCGCACCGGAGGCAGAAGAGGCCCCTCTCCCAGATGGCCAGTCTCAGGAGGCCTCATTGCCTCAAGAGGCGCCATGGTCTCTGAAGGGAGCCACCAGCACTGACGCACTCCACCTCGTGGAGCACCCAGTGTACTTCGTCAGCACGGTGTTGCGGGATGCAAGGGCACGGTACCCCATGCCTCAGAAACTCCTCCTCGCGCTACCGGTGGCCTCGCGCAAGCTGCGGCACTATTTTCAAGGTCACCCCATCAAGGTCGTCTCGTCATACCCCCTGGAGAGAGTGCTCAGGAGCCCTAATTCAGCTGGAAGGGTCGCTGAGTGGAACATAGAACTGCAAGCGTTTCAGCTCGAATTCAGCACGACCAGAGTCATCAAGGGAGCAGCGTTGGCGGATTTTTTAGCAGAATGGACGGAGGCGCCAGGCCTCAAGGCCGACGAGGATCGGTCCCTATCCCCGAGAAGCGAGGCGCCAAAAGGCTGGGTCATGTACTTCGATGGGGCGTTCTCTGGGCATGGCGCTGGGGCTGGGGCGGTGCTTATATCGCCCACTCAGGACAAGCTCTATTACGCTGTGCAGCTCTGTTTCCAGCAAGGTGAAAAGGTCTCCAACAACATAGCGGAGTATGAAGGTTTAATAGCGGGCTTGAAGGCCGCAGCTGCCCTGGGGGTGAAACGCCTCACCATCATGGGCGATTCGTAGCTCCTTGTCAATTTCTCCAACAAGGTGTACGAGCCGAAGGATGAGCACATGGAAGCCTACCTTGCGAAGGTCCGCAGGATGGAGAAGCAGTTCTGGGGGTTGGAGTTGCAGCATGTGCCCCGTGGCACTAATCAGGAGGCCGACGACATTGCCAAACGGGCGTCCAGGCGGTTACCTCAGGAGCCTGGCGTTTTCGAGGGGCGGCTCTTCAAGCCCTCTGCCCTGCCGTCATTATCAAACACGGCTCAGCTCCGGGAGGAGCTTCCCCAGCCACCTGCCTCAGGAGCTCCGGCCTGTGGCCTAGCCTCAGGAGCACGCCTGCTCCTGACGATGGAACCTCAGGAGGGATGTTGGATCGCGGAGCTCCGGAGATACTTAACGCAAGGGATCCTGCCGGAGAAGGAGGAGGAAGCGGAGCGAGTGCCACGCCAGGCCACGGCATACTCCATCAAAGATGGAGAGCTCTACCGGAAGCGACCAAACGATGTATCCCTACGCTGCATCTCCAAGGAGCAAGGGAAGGAACTGCTGGAAGATATACACGGCGGAGACTGTGGACATCATTCATCATCACGGACCCTCGTCGGCAAGGCGTTCCGCAGTGGGTTTTATTGGCCCACCGCGCTCAATGACGTCGTCGAACTAGTGAAAGCTTGTGAGGCCTGCCAGTTCCATGCCAAGCAGATCCATCAGCTAGCAGGAGGCTTGCAGACTATACCCCTCTCGTGGCCATTCGCAGTCTGGGGGCTGGACATCTTGGGCCCGTTTCCTCGGGCGCCAGGGGGCTACCGCTACCTCTACGTCGTCGTGGACAAGTTCACCAAGTGGGCTGAAGTAGAGGCTGTCCGCACCATTCCCGCGGGTTCCGCGGTCAAGTTCATCAAGGGCATCGTGAGCCGGTTCGGGGTGCCGAATCGCATCATCACGGACAATGGTTCGCGGTTCACCAGTAACCTCTTCAAAACATACTGTGCTAACCTTGGAACGCAGATATGCTACGCCTCGGTGGTGCACCCCCAAAGCAACGGCCAGGCCGAGCGAGCCAACGCGGAGGTCCTGAGGGGCCTCAAGACCAGGACGTTCAAGAAGAAGCTGGAGGCCTGCGGCAGAGGTTGGTACGACGAGCTTCAATCCGTGTTGTGGTCCATCCGCACAACCGCGACCAAGCCGACTGGGGAGACCCCATTCTTCCTGCTCTACGGAGCCGAAGTGGTCCTCCCTCACGAGGTCAGACGTCGCTCCACGCGGGTCCTGGCGTTCGACGAGGCACAGCAGGACGCCATGCGGGGGATGGACCTCGTGCTGGGGGAGGAACGTCACCGAGAAGCCGCGCTACGAGCGGCGAGGTACCAACAAGCTCTGCGGCGATATCACTGCCGCAACATCCGCCCCAGAACTCTCGAGGTAGGAGACCTCATGCTCAGGCGGGTTCTCTCCAGGGAGGGGCTGCACAAGCTCTCTCCCATGTGGGAGGGCCCGTTCAAAGTTGTTCATGTTTCCAGGCCCGGCTCCGCGCACTTGGAGACTCAGGAGGGGGTGCCAGTCCAGAACGCATGGAACATCCAGCACCTCCGGAGGTTCTACCCCTAAAAAGGCCCAGAGCCTATGAAGAAGGCGAATGCCTGTGAAGCTATCGCGTTTTAGAAAAGGCCCAGAGCCTGTGAAGAAGGCGAATGCCTGTGAAGCTATCACATTTTGGAAAAGGCCTAGAGCCTGTGAAGAAGGCGAATGCCTATGAAGCTATCGCGTTTTGGAAAAGGCCCAGAGCCTGTGAAGAAGGCGAATGCCTGTGAAGCTGTCGCATTTTGGAAAAGGCCCGGAGCCTGTGAAGAAGGCCAACGCCTGTGAAGCTCGCCGCCCGTGACACTCTCACGTAATAATGAGTTGGGGCTGTACACGCCCCGGAGTCTCAGCAGTGCCGGCCTCAGGCCCTGGGGCTCCCTCCCACGCCCAGTGGCAGCACTTAGCTCCGCGCTGGTGAGAAGACGTCGAAGACTAGATTAGGTGCCGGACGCGGCTTTTCATTTGCTTTCCGCAGTTGGCTTGTTCCTTCTCATTCGAAGTTTTATTGAAGTTGTTGTCGTCTTTGGCTTGTGGTTCTTCAACTTTTCACTCTCCTGCCTCGATTTCTCTTGTGCAAGGCCTCGCGAGGGGGGGCGCAGCCGAGCGCCCTCGCGAGTGTTGCCATCCTAGTCGTTCAAAGGGTTCATGACCTGGGCCCATTACAGGAGCACCCCTCCAGTCTGTGCCCCACGGGCACCGTGACACAAACACATGGCATGGGTCGGTCGCCCCCCACGGCCGGGGCTGGGAACTATCCACGCGCGGGCACATAGCCGGAAGGTACGATAACGGAAGCAAAACAATGATTAACAGCAATAACCCAAACACGCCCCCGTGGGGCTCCACACTACTGTCTTTTTGCGCAGGGAAAGGGAAAAGAAAAGAACAAATCAGGCGCGGCTCGCCTCACACTGGCCTGCAGGGAAGGCTCGAGCTGCCTCCGAGGCTCAGGCAGACTCCCTCTCGCGCTTCACCGGGGCGCGACGATGAGCGGACGCGCTACCACCTCCCAAGCAGATACGACGGCGTGGAGGCTGACCGCGGCCACCGCTAGAGGAGTCGCCGCCTGAAGAAGAACCGGAGAATCTTGGGGAACCCTGAGCGCCGCCGGTCACACGAGCGTTGTCTTCTCCATCGTCACCGGAGCTGGGTTCCCGGCCGCGGTCGTCGTCCTCGGGGCAGCACCCTGCGCGGCGACCATCTTCCCCAAGCACCCTCACGTAGAGGGTGGCATCACCGTCAAACTTGAAGTGCAGGGTACACCGACGGCCCAGGCCATGCGCGCGGGCAAACATCTGCCAACCGCGGGCCAGGGCCAGGCTCTCGGCTGCGGAGACCTCCAGTGAAACCCATGAGGCCCGGCTGCAGCAGCCGTCGGCCTGAAGCCAGAGGCCGCCCGGGGCGTCAGCCGGGAGCTCACCAAGGAGGAAGCGAGGAAGTGGAAGCCGGGTGCTAGTCGGCTCCGCCGACCACACGACGAACTCCGGCAGCACCTCAGCAGCGCGAAAGCGCGGCACAGGGGGACGCGCAACCGGAGCGCGCCCCCCGGCCGCAGCAATCCGCCCGTCGCTGTGCTGAAAATCGCCTCCACGGCCGTGGGGAGCTGCCGTGGTGGCCACAGGATGTTTGCGAGGGCGCCCTCGGCCGCGCTTGGGCGGGGGAGAGGCGGGCTCAACCTGGCGAGCCTTCCCTTTCTCTGCGGCCGAGAACCTCCTCGACGGGGCCATGAAGAAGAAGGAGGAGCAAGGGGAGATGAACTGGGAGGGCACGCGCCGATCCGTACTTATAGCTGGCGAGGGCCAACCAACGGCCCCCATGATCGTAGGTAATTAGGACCCGCTTTGCATACAGGGACTTGTCAGATCCGTGCAGTTGCCAAGGCGCCATGGGGAAGTGGAGACGCCCACGTCCAATCAACTGCCACGCGGCACCCAAGGCCGCAGGCTATTAGGGCCCGCGGTGCTTCGCTCTTGCCCTTCCGCCTCCCCGCACGACCAAGTTCGGGCGCGCCTTGGGCCCGGGAGCTACTGTCGGCGTTCTGGGAATGGGGCTCCCCAGACTTGCCTGCCTGCGGCCTGCAGTGTGGCTCAAAGGGGGGCCCAGCACGGCCCATCTTCACCAACACAAAACCAAGACCCTCGCGAGGGGCCAAGCCTCGCGGGGCGGACGACGCGAAGCTTCCTCAGGCATGGCCTCATCAGGCTGGCTCACGAGGAGGCGGAGAGACCAAGGCGGGGTACCTCACAAGGTGCCCGTGACGCAAGCCATGACGACCAAGGGCGCTAGGCGGGTGCCAGCCCGCGCAGTGTCCTCCTTTCCTCTTTGGTGCAAAGGGGGCAAGCACAGACGCGGAGTACCGAGGCATCAGGCAAAGGTTGCCATTTCAGTGCAACGAGACCAAGAACAGGAGGACTACGAGATGGAGGTCATCGTGGAGCCCAAGACGGCGTCACCACCAGAGCTTTGCGCAGGCGAAGACTACTTTTGTCAGGATAGCTGATACGAGCTGTCCCCCTTCAAATTAGCCCGCCATTGTTGGCTCCCTTCCCGCTCGATATTTGGGAAGAGGACCAGGGCCTCTATAAATAGGACCAGTCACCCGCAGGGTGGGAGGAGAGAGAAAAAGGAGGGATCGAAGGATCAAGGGATCAGAGAGAGAGAGAGAGAAAGGTGACTGAACTCCTCCCAGCAGTTCATCCCCTCAGCCAAGAACAGACCCTCGCGAGGCTGTTCTTCCTTGTATTGCTCATCATCATCAGCCCAAGAGGCAATCCACCACACCACACACTGGAGTAGGGTATTACACCACAACGGTGGCCCGAACCAGTATAAACCATGTGTCTCTTGTGTTGTTCTTTCCATAGCTTAGTTCTTAGCGAGGCGGAGGGGTGCAGGTAGGTAGAAGGCGAAATCTCCATGCGCACCCCAATGTTCGAACCTCAAGGGTCTGCCGGAACCTGGAATCCGACAGACTTAGTCGTGGAGCCATTGCTACGGGTTAGATTAAAGGGGTTAAAGCGGACAAGGGACGGAGAGTTTTTATACCGGTTTGGCCCCTTACAATGAAGGTAAAATCCAACTCTAGTTGTGATGGAATTGTTAGGGTTTCGATGACCAGGGAGCGATTCCGCTTTGCCTGGCTCTCAAGTTGTTGTGTGTTGTCCCTAAACCATCGCCGGGTCGTCCCTTTATATACATAGGTCGACGCCCGTCGGTTTACAGAGTCCCGAGGCCGGATCATCAACGTGTCCAACTCGGTCTCTATTCCTCCTATCTTACAATACAAGTTACATGATAATGTTGGTTTTATATCTACAGGCCTTGACCCGCCTTTGGGCCTTGGGCCTTCATAAAGCGCCACCATCCTTTATCTTCCTGGGCTTCTAATCCTCATAGAGTTAACCCGGCCACTCCTGGCCGGTTTATGTCCAGTAGCAATATCCCCAACACCTCTCGTTGCTATACATCACCATGATCTTGCGTGTGCGTAGGAATTTTTTTGAAATTACTATGTTCCCCAACAATGGCATCAGAGCCAGGTTTATGCGTAGATGTTATATGCACGAGTAGAACACAAAGGAGTTGTGGGCATGGGTATATACATATTGCTTGCCGTCACTAGTTGTTTCTTGTTTCGGCAGTATTGTTGGATGAAGTGGCCCAGACCGACATTACGCGTACGCTTACACGAGACTGGTTCTACCGACGTGCTTCGCACACAAGTGGTTGGTGGGTGTCAGTTTCTCGAACTTTAGTTGAATAGGATTTAATGAACAGGGTTCTTTATGAAGATCAAAAAGCAATCACTATACAGCGTTGTGGTTTTTGATGCGTAGGTAAGAACGGTTCTTGCTCAGCCCGTAGCAGCCACGTAAAACTTGCAACAACAAAGTAGAGGGCGTCTAACTTGTTTTTGCAGGGCATGTTGTGATGTGATATGGTCAAGACATGATGCTAAATTTTATTGTATGAGATGATCATGTTTTGTAACACAGTTATCGGCAACTGGCAGGAGCCATTTGGTTGTCACTTTATTGTATGAAATGCAATCGCCATGTAATTGCTTTACTTTATCACTAAGCGGTAGCGATAGTCGTAGAAGCAACAGTTGACGAGACGACAACGATGCTTCGATGGAGATCAAGGTGTCAAGCCGGTCATGATGGTGATCATGACGGTGCTTTGGAGATGGAGATCAAAGGCACAAGATGATGAAGGCCATATCATATCACTTATATTGATTGCATGTGATGTTTATCCTTTATGCATCTTATTTTGCTTAGTTCGGCGGTAGCATTATAAGATGATCTCTCACTAAATTTCAAGGTATAAGTGTTCTCCCTGAGTATGCATTGTTGCTACAGTTCGTCGTGCCGAGACACCACGTGATGATCGGGTGTGATAAGCTCTACATTCACATACAATGGGTGCAAGCCAGTTTTGCACACACGGAATACTCGGGTTAAACTTGACGAGCCTAGCCTATGCAGATATGGCCTCGGAACACTCAGACCAAAAGGTTGAGTGTGAATCATATAGTAGATATGATCAACATAGTGATGTTCACCATTGAAAACTACTCCATCTCACGTGATGATCAGACATGGTTTAGTTGATATGGATCATGTGATCACTTAGATGATTAGAGACATGTCTATCTAAGTGGGAGTTCTTAAGTAATTTGATTAAATGAACTTTAATTTATCATGAACTTAGTACATGATAGTATTTTGCATTTCTATGTTGTTGTAGATAGATGGCCCGTGTTGTTGTTCTGTTGACTTTTAATGCGTTCCTAGAGAAAGCTAAGTTGAAAGATGATGGTAGCAACTACACGGACTGGGTCCGTAACTTGAGGATTATCCTCATTGTTGCATAGAAGAATTACGTCCTGAAAGCACCGCTAGGTGATAAACCCGCTGCAGGAGCAACGCCAGATGTTATAAACACCTGGCAGAGCAAAGTTGATGACTACTCGATAGTTCAGCGTGCCGTGCTTTACGGCTTAGAACCGGGACTTCAACGATGTTTTGAACTTCATGGAGCATATGAGATGTTCCAGGAGTTCAAGTTAATATTTCAAGCAAATGCCCGGATCGAGAGATATGAAGTCTCCAATAAGTTCTACAGCTGCAAGATGGAGGAGAATAGTTCTGTCAGTGAAACATATACTCAAAATGTCTGGGTACCACAACCACTTGACTCAACTGGGAGTTAATCTTCCTGATGATAGTGCCATTGACAGAGTTCTTCCATCACTACCACCAAGCTACAAGAGCTTCGTGATGAACTATAATATGCAAGGGATGGATAAGACAATTCCTGAGCTCTTCGCAATGCTAAATGCTGCGGAGGTAGAAATCAAGAAGGAGCATCAATTGTTGATGGTCAACAAGACCACCAGTTTCAAGAAAAAGGGTAAAGGGAAGAAGGGGAACTTCAAGAAGAACACAAAGCCAGTTGCTGCTCAAGTGAAGAAACCGAAGTTTGGACCTAAACCTGAGACTGAGTGCTTCTACTGCAAAGGGATTGGTCATAGGAAGCGGAACTGCCCCAAGTATTTGGCAGAAAAGAAGGATGGCAAAGTGAAAGGTATATTTGATATACATGTTATTGATGTGTACCTTACTAACGCTCGCAGTAGTGCCTAGGTATTTGATATTGGTTCAGTTGCTAACATTTGCAACTCGAAATAGGGGCTACGGATTAAGCAAAGATTGGCTAAGGACGAGGTGATGGTGCGCGTGGGAAATGGTTCCAAAGTTGATGTGATCACGGTCGGCACGCTACCTCTACATCTACCATCGGGATTAGTTTTAGACCTGAATAATTGTTATTTGGTGCCTGCGTTGAGCATGAACATTATATCTAGATCTTGTTTGATGCGAGACGGTTATTCATTTAAATCAGAGAATAATGGTTGTTCTATTTATATGAGTAATATCTTTTATGGTCATGCACCCTTGAAGAGTGGTCTATTTTTATTAAATCTCGATAGTAATGATACACATATTCATAATGTTGAAGCCAAAAGATGCAGAGTTGATAATGATAGTGCAACATATTTGTGGCACTGCCGTTTAGGTCATATCGGTGTAAAACGCATGAAGAAACTCCATACTGATGGACTTCTGGAATCACTTGATTATGAATCACTTGGTACTTGCGAACCGTGCCTCATGGGCAAGATGACCAAAACACCGTTCTCCGGATCTATGGAGAGAGCAACAGATTTGTTGGAAATCATACATACAGATGTATGTGGTCCGATGAATGTTGAGGCTCGTGGCGGATATCGTTATTTCCTCACCTTCACAGATGATTTGAGCAGATATGGGTATATCTACTTGATGAAGCACAAGTCTGAAACATTTGAAAAGTTCAAAGAATTTCAGAGTGAAGTGGAAAATCATCGTAACAAGAAAATCAAGTTTCTACGATCTGATCGTGGAGGTGAATATTTGAGTTATGAGTTTGGACTTCATCTGAAACAATGCAGAATAGTTTCGCAACTCACGCCACCTGGAACACCACAACATAATGGTGTGTCCAAACATCGTAACCGCACTTTATTAGATATGGTGCGATCTATGATGTCTCTCACTGATTTACCGCTATCGTTTTGGGGTTATGCTTTAGAGACGGCTGCATTCACGTTAAATAGGGCACCATTTAAATCCGTTGAGATGACACCTTATGAATTGTGGTTTGGCAAGAACCCCAAGTTGTCGTTTCTTAAAGTTTGGACCTTATTGGGCCATAGTAGGAGAGAAGAGAGGGAGGCCTAGGAGGGGGCGCGCCCCCCTCAAGCCCAATCCAAATTGGGTGGGGGGCCGGCCCCTCTTTCCTTCCCCCTCTCTCCCCCTTCCTTCCACTCCTAGTCCAACTAGGGAAGGGGGGAATCCTATTCCCGGTGGGAATAGGACTCCCCATGGGGCGCGCCATAGGAGGGTTGGCCCTTCCCCTCCTCCACTCCTTTATATACGGGGGAGGGGCACACCCCATAGACACACAAGTTGATCATTGATCTCTTAGCCGTGTGCGGTGCCCCCCTCCACCATAATCCACCTCGGTTATATCGTAGCGGTGCTTAGGCGAAGCCCTGTTCTGGTAGCATCATCATCACCGTCATCACGCCATCGTGCTGATGAAGCTCTCCCTCGACACTACGCTGGATCGTGAGTTCATGGGACGTCATCGAGCCGAACGTGTGCAGATCACGGAGGTGTCGTACCTTCGGTGCTAGGATCGGTTGATCGTGAAGACGTACGACTACATCAACCGCGTTGTCATAACGCTTCTGCTTACGGTCTACGAGGGTACATGGACAACACTCTTCCCGTCTCGTTGCTATGCATCACCATGATCTTGCGTGTGCGTAGGATTTTTTTTTGAAATTACTATGTTCCCCAACAACTATCACTGCCGCTTAGTGATAAAGTAAAGCAATTACATGACGATTGCATTTCATACAATAAGCGACAACCATATGGCTCCTGCCAGTTGCTGATAACTTTGTTACAAAACATGATCATCTCATACAACAATTTATATAATCACGTCTTGACCATATCACATCACAACATGCCCTGCAAAAACAAGTTAGACGTCCTCTACTATGTTGTTGCAAGTTTTACGTGGCTGCTACGGGCTTAGCAAGAACCATTCTTACCTACGCATCAAAAACCACAACGATTTTTCGTCAAGTGTTTTGTTTTAACCTTCAACAAGATCGGGCGTAGTCACACTGGATTCAACTAAAGTTGGAGAAACAGACACCCACTAGCCACCTATGTGCAAAGCACGTCAGTAGAACCAGTCTCATGAATGCGGTCATGTAATGTCGGTCTGGGCCGCTTCATCCAACAATACCGCCGAATCAAAGTATGACATGCTGGTAACTAGTATGACTATTATCGCCCGCAACTCTTTGTGTTCTACTCGTGCCTATAACAACTACGCATAGACCTGGCTCGGATGCCACTGTTGGGGAACGCAGTATTTCAAAGAAAATCCTATAATCACGCAAGATCTATCTAGGAGATGCATAGCAACGAGAGGGGAGAGTGTATCTACGTACCCTCATAGACCGAAAGCGGAAGCGTTTAGTTACGCGGTTGATGTAGTCGAACGTCTTCGCGATCCAACCGATCAAGTACCAAACACACAGCACCTCCGCGATCTGCACACGTTTAGCTCGGTGACGTTCCTCGTACTCTTGATCCAGCTGAGGCCGAGGGTGAGTTTCGTCAGCACGACAGCGTGTTGACGGTGATGATGAAGTTACCGACGCAGGGCTTCGCTTAAGCACTACGACAATATGACCTAGGTGTAAAAATGTGGATGGGGGCATGGCACATGGCTAAAGATCAACTTGTGTGTCTATGGGGTGCCCCCTCCCCCGTATATAATGGAGGGGAGGAGGAGGAGGGCCGGCCACAAGGGGCGCGCCCAAAGGGGGGAATCCTACTCCTAGTAGGAGTAGGTTTCCCCCTTTCCTAGTCCAAGTAGGAGAAGAAGGAAGGAGAGGAAGAAGAGAGGAAAGGGGGGCCCTAGCCCTAGTCCAATTTGGTTTGAGCTAGGGGGTGCACGCCACACCTTGGCCTGCCTCCTCTCTTCCACCATTAGGCCCATGAGGCCCAATAACTTCCCAGGGGGGATCCGTTAACCTCCGGTACTCCGAAACTTATCCAAAACGACCTGAACCACTCCGCTGTCTGAATGTAGCCTTCCAATATATGAATCTTTATGTCTCGACCATTTCGAGACTCCTCGTCATGTCCGTGATCACATCTAGGACTCCGAACAACCTTCGGTACATCAAATCACATAACTCATAATACATATCGACATTGAACGTTAAGCGTGCAGACCCTACAGGTTCGAGAACTATGTAGACATGACCGAGACTCATCTTCGATCAATAACCAATAGTGGAACCTAGATGCTCATATTGGTTCCTACATATTCTACGAAGATCTTTATCGGTCAAACCGCATAACAACATAACTTGTTCCCTTTGCCATCGGTGTGTCACTTTCCCGAGATTCGATCATCGGTATCATCATACCTAGTTCAATCTCGTCACCGGCAAGTATCTTTACTCGTTCCGTAATGCATCATCCCATGACTAACTCATTAATCACATTTCTTGCAAGGCTCATAGTGATGTGCATTACCGAGAGGGCCCAGAGATACCTCTCCGATACACGGAGTGACAAATCCTAATCTCGATCTATGTCAACTCAACAAACACTATTGGAGACACCTGAGCATCTTTATAATCACCCAGTTACGTTATGACGTTTGATAACACACAAGTTGTTCCTCCGGTATTCGGGAGTTGCATAATCTCATAGTCATAGGAACATCTCTAAGTCATGAAGAAAGCAATAGCAATAAACTAAACGATCATAGTGCTAAGCTAACGGATGGGTCTAGTCCATCACATCATTCTCTAATGATGTGATCTCGTTCATCAAATGACAACACATGTCCATGGCTAGGAAACTTAACCATCTTTGATAAACGAGCTAGTCAAGTAGAGGCATACTAGGGACACTCTGTTTGTCTATGTATTCACACATGTACTAAGTTTTCGTTTAATACAATTCTAGCATGAATAATAAACATTTATCATGATATAAGGAAATATAAATAACAACTTTATTATTGCCTCTAGGGCATATTTCCTTCAATCCGCATATGGTTATTGTCACTCTACACCGACTCCTCTCGTGACGTTTACCAACCATGTTGGTGCATATGGCTTTGTCGACAACTCTTTCCACATGTGCCTTCCTAGGCACTTGGTGCTTGTCTGCACGACCTTGTCTCCTCCATCGACATCTGCAGACAATATTGGTCATGCTACACTGCCTCCTCTCATGGCTTTGTGATTCTACACATGCACGTACATCTTAGTGGATTCTTGGTACTTCTTTTCACATTCACGATTCATCCACTTTGTCCTCTGTTTGACCTCTCGATTCTCCTGTTCATCTTCTTAATGTTGGTTGTACCTCCCTCCTGATTAATGGCTAAGGCATTCTTAACACTTCGTCTTTTCATGCTCTTGATGTTGCTCATGTTCCTCGATTATCATGCAGCTCATTTCTTACGTTCAGATTGTTGACTCTGGTTGTATGGTTATTCTAGACTTTGACTCATGTTCTACTGCTACCACTGCCCCTAGTCTCTCCGCTTCTTCTGGCTTATCTACCAGCTCACCTGTACATGTATATATATTGTGTAACATCCCAAATTTCTAGTTTGGAATGTTATATATAGGTCATTCATGCATATCATATTTTATTGCATTTCGTGTTGCGATCTTGGAATTTCTAAGCAACTCAAGGACCCACAGAGAGAGTTGGGGATTTCACCGTTTTCATATTTGAATTTTGTCAAATATCGAAACAAGGATCATTTTGGTTTTAATAATTTTTCTCTCTAAAAATATTTCATATTAAAAATATATAAGAGGATATAATATGACTTCTCCAAAATAAATGAAATATTGGAGGAAAAATACTAAAAATCAAATAATGAGTTTTATTTGGATTTTATCGTTATTTTATTTGAATTAGGAAAAATACGTGTTTTTCAAAATTGCATTAGAGGCCCAAATAAATGTTCACTTTGTCTGGAATATTTTTAGAGGACCGTGAAAATTTATTTTGGGATTTTTGGAGTCCGTTTAGTATTTCTTTCGTTAGTTTTTCTGCGCCAAGATTTTATAAAAAAAAGGTAACCGACTTACCGGGCCGTGTCCGGCTAGGATACTTGGCCCGGCCAGCTTTAAAAGCCGAGGCCCGCGTCCCCGACAGCCCAAGCCGCGTAAGCCTAGCGCCGCCCGTCGCCCGCCGCTGCCAGCGCCGCTCGCCTCCCGTCGCCGCCCCGCCGTTCCGCGCCGCCGTCCCGCCACCCCGCCGGAGCCCCGCCGCCGTCGCCGCCGACCTCGCCGGAGGTAGCCTCCGCCGTCGCCACTGTTCGTCAGTTTTCTCAGAAAATCGTTCGGGTTTTTTCTAGATCTCGTTTTTCATATAGATCGGTTCATCCGGTTTTCCCTCGGTTTATTTATTTAGCAGACGTTCGTCCGTATGTTCTTTTTAATAAACGCTATTCATCCATTAGCCGCAGATAGCGAACGTTCATTCGTTAGCCGGTTCGTCAGTTTTTCTTTTTCTAGGGTTTTTCCGTGATTATTTTCGATCGCGATTTCTGCCATGATCTTCGTTTTAGTTTATCTTTTCTCTCATTTATCCAAATCAGGTGAAACAAGCTCCTAGGTCTTCATCTCGAAGCCCTCTTTCTGTTTAACCAACTTGAACAGGATTTTGACACAGTAAAATTTGACTTTAGTCCAGATTAGTAATCGGATCTTGTTTTTTTCGCAGTTTGAGTTTCGTTGCTCCGTTTGATTTGATTCTTTTTGCAAACTGGAGTTCTTCAGTTGAACTTTCTGGTTAGACCTTGTTATTTGAGTTTTACCCGTGCATCTTTTCTTGATTGCTTATGTATGCTAATGCTTGTTTGCGATAGAACACCCGGAGTGCGAAGCTTGCTACTACGAGTCACTAGGTCTTGCCGATCGTCAGCAAGGCAAGTAACACATTGATCATACTCTTTCTACCCAGTTTTTATGCTTTACTTACAATCCTCAAACACTGCATGATTAGGATGTGATTAACAAGTGGGTATTGGGAAGTAATTGATGAGGTAGAACCTATTACTAGTTTCATTATCAAACCCTTGGGAGTTACTTCTACGTTATGCTTATAACGCTATGCTATGCTAGTAGACGTGGGTTGGGTTTGAGTGTATCCATGACAGATGTGAGTTTGTTAATTAATGTTTCAATTCTAAGGTGGCAACTTTAATACACATCTGGGTGGATTGTTGGTTTTGGGCACCTGGGGTTATACCAGTGTTGTCCTAGGAGATCCTGGGGTTATACCGTGTGATCCTCCTATGGTCCGCCACCCAGGCTCAAAGGGATCATAAGATCATTCATGCTAGAAACTTCCGTGTGCAGCCACAAGCTATTATGGGCTCTAGCATAGTGGAGTAAGTTGCATGACCTCTTTCAGTGGTAGGCTAGCAGATGTAGGGGATGTAGGTTGGTACTATCTACCCGGGGTTAGAGTTAATGCTTCTAAAAAATTGTGTCTCGGTCATCCGTTTCTCAAACACCAAGTAGTGCGAGAAATCCAACAGAGGAGATCGAGTATTGTGGGGAAAAGTGCACAAACCTCTGCAAAGTGTACAAACTAATCATGGTTAGCCGTGTCCCCGGTTATGGACAACTTGAGTATCTGGTTCTTGGATTATCATATGGATCTTCACTCTAAATTAATCTGTTGGGTTGATTATTACTTTTAATTGGGATTGAGATGGGGGTACCATTCTCAATGTTTCAACTACCATGATAGTTAAATAAAATATATTCCTTTGTTGTAGGGAAAAAATGGCTTTTCGCAAAAACATTATAACCATAGAGCCTCCACCAGCCAAATATGCATGTAGTGATAGTATTTATATGTTCATTGCTCTAGTGTGTTATATTGCCAGCATATTCCATGTGTTGGCCCGTTTTCGTGCTGCAACATATCATGTTGCAGACTTTTCAGACGAGGAGTAAGATGCCGTAGGTCATTTGTCATGCACTCAGCTATGTCGTTGGTGTTGATGGACTCACTTTATCTTCCAAGCCTTCCGTTGTTATGGTTTTTAGATGGCCTTAAGCCATATTTATTGTAATGAGTTCTCTTTTGAGACATTCGATGTAATAAGTGTGTGATTGCTACTCTGTTATAAATCCTTCGAGTATTGTGTGTGTCAGCATTACCGATCCAAGGATGACACTGAACACAGAGGCTTGACCGTCTGAGGTTGGGTCACTACAAGATGGTATCAGAACACACACTGAATGTAGGACACGACCACTAAGATGAGCCATAGGTCACTCTTCTCTACGCATTTCTGACTCCTATCCATTTTCTACTCTTTAGGATGGCAGACTCAAGGAACAAGTTTACACAGTCGGATGAAGACACCCCATTTGGACGACATTTGAAGGAAGTCACTAGGTACCTGAACATCAGAATACCAAGCTTCATCGGGACATACACCGCCACTTTACCAGAAGAGGAGCGGTGGTTGATTCAAGTTCAAATCCAAGGAAGGATGTTCACACCAGTCACTGAACCCATAGAGGTTTCCTTTGACGCACCAACCTGGAGTCTAGGCAAGAGCATGGCAGCCCACATCGCCATAGGACGCATCGGCGAAGTTTACCACAAGGAGCTTAAGGACACTATCAACCAGATATGTGGGCGCCGAGATGAGTAATGGGAGATGATCAGCACCAGGAAGGACAGGTCCATTGCAGCATTCATCCAGGAGTTAAACCATCATATTCGTCGCCAGGAGAACCAGATGTGTGCAAGCATGATAGATTTGAAGAAGGCGATGACCAGGATCACAGAGCTAGAAGAGGAGCTTAAGTCTACACGCGATGGATATGAAGAGGAAATGATGATACTTGTGGAGAGGAATGACGACATGACAAGGAAGCTAGGAGTTTTCATGGGAGACCCCGCGCCAGGAGGAGAAGACGACGAACCCAAGGAAATTCGTTTTGAAGACTACATCATCATCGATGACACCAACTCCGACCCCGACGATAGTGATGATGATTATGAAGATGAAGCTGGAGCAGATATCATGGAGTCTTCCACCGATCAAAATTTCTGACCACCATCTGATCAGTAGTGTTTCCCCATGTATATAGAATAGTTCGAGCACTGTAACGATAGTTAGATCGATTGTATGCCCTTGTGATGTCTACTACACAACCTTCTTCTTATAGACGTTGTTGGGCCTCCAAGTGTAGAGGTTTGTAGGACAGTAGCAAATTTCCCTCAAGTGGATGACCTAAGGTTTATCAATCCGTACGAGGCGTAGGATGAAGATGGTCTCTCTCAAGCAACCCTGCAACAAAATAACAAAGAGTCCCTTGTGTCCCCAACACACCCAATACAATGGAAAATTGTATAGGTGCACTAGTTCGGCGAAGAGATGGTGATACAAGTGGTATATGGATAGTAGATAATGGTTTTTGTAATCTGAAAATATAAAAACAGAAAGGTAACTAATGATAAAAGTGAGCGTAAACGGTATTGTAATGCTAGGAAATAAGGCCTATGGTTCATACTTTCTCTAGTGTAAGTTCCCTCAACAATGATAACATAATCGGATCACATAACTATCCCTCAACATGCAACAAAGAGTCACTCGAAAGTCACTAATAGCGGAGAACGAACGAAGAGATTATGGTAGGGTACGAAACCACAAAGTTATTCTTTCCAATCAATCCGTTGGGCTATTCCTATAAGTGTCACAAACAGCCCTGGAGTTCGTACTAGAATAACACCTTAAAACACAAATCAACCAAAACCCTAATGTCACCTAGATACTCCAATGTCACCTCAAGTGTCCGTGGGTATGATTATACGATATGCATCACACAATCTCAGATTCATCTATTCAACCAACACATAGAACCTCAAAGAGTGCCCCAAAGTTTCTACCGGAGAATCACGACGAAAACGTGTGCCAACCCCTATCCATAGGTTCATGGGCGGAACCCGCAAGTGGATCACCAAAACATACATCAAGTGAATCACGTGGTATCCCATTGTCACCACAGATACGCACGGCAAGACATACATCAAGTGTTCTCAAATCTTTAAAGACTCAGTCCGATAAGATAACTCCAAAGGGGAAACTCAATTCATTACAAGAGAGTAGAGGGGGAGGAGAAACATAAGATCCAACTATAATAGCAAAGCTCGCGATACATCAAGATCGTGCCAAATCAAGAACACGAGAGAGAGAGAGAGAGAGAGAGAGATCAAACACATAGCTACTGGTACATACCCTCAGCCTCGAGGGAGAACTACTCCCTCCTCGTCATGGAGAGCACCGAGATGATGAAGATGGCCACCGAAGAGGGATTGCCCCGTCCGGCAGGGTGCCGGAATGGGTCTGGATTAGCTTTCGGTGGCTATGGAGGCTTCTGGCGGCGGAACTCCCGATCTATTGTGTTCTCTAATAGTTTTAGGGTACGTGGGTATATATGGGTGAAAGAGATACGTCAGGGGAGCCACGAGGGGCCCACGAGGGTGGAGGGCGCGTGTTAGGGGGGGTGGGCGTGCCCCCTGCCTCGTGGCCTCCTTGTAAGTCCCCTGGCGTGCACTCCAAGTCTTCTGGGCTTCTTTCCTTCCAAAAATGAGTTCTGTGAAGTTTCAGGTCAATTGGACTCCGTTTGATTTTCCTTTTCTTGAAACCCTAAAACAAGGTAAAAACAGAAACTCGCACTAGGCTCTAGGTTAATAGGTTAGTCCCAAAAATGATATAAAAGTGTACAATAAAGCCCATAAACATCCAAAACAGTAGATAATATAGCATGGAGCAATCAAAAATTATAGATGCGTCGGAGACGTATCAGCATCCCCAAGCTTAATTCCTGCTCGTCCTCGAGTAGGTAAATGATAAAAACAGAATTTTTGATGCGGAGTGCTACTTGGCATAATTTCAATGTCATACTTCTTAATTGTGGCATGAATATTCAGATCTGAAAGATTCAAGACAAAAGTTCATATTGACATAAAAATGATAATACTTCAAGCATACTAACTAAGCAATTATGTCTTCTCAAAATAACATGGCCAAAGAAAGTTCATCCCTACAAAATCATATAGTTTAGTCATGTTTAATTTTCGTCACACAAGAATGCTCTCATCATGCACAACCCCGATGACAAGCCAAGCAATTGTTTCATACTTTAGTAATCTCAAACTCATAAACTTTCACGCAATACATGAGCGCGAGCCATGGATATAGCACTATGGGTGGAATAGAATATAATGAGGGGGGCTATGTGGAGAAGACAAAAAGGAGAAAGTCTCACATCAACGAGGCTAATCAATGGGCTATGGAGATGCCCATCGATTGATGTTAATGCAAGAAGTAGGGATTGCCATGCAACGGATGCACTAGAGTTATAAATGTATGAAAGCTCAGCAAAAGAAACTAAGTGGGTGTGCATCCAACTTGCTTGCTCACGAAGACCTAGGGCACTTGAGGAGGCCCACTGTTGGAATATACAAGCCAAGTTCTTTAATGAAAATTTCCACTAGTATATGAAAGTGACAAAACAAGAGAGTCTCTACTATGAAGATCATGGTGCTACTTTGAAGCACAAGTGTGGTAAAAGGATAGTAGCATTGTCCCTTCTCTCTTTTTCTCTCATTTTCATTTTTTTGGGCCCTCTCTTTTTTATGGCCTTTCTCTTTTTTTGGGGGGGGGGGCTTCTCTTTTTTATGGCATTTCTCCTTTTTTTATTCCCCACTTGGGACAATGCTCTAATAATGATGATCATCACACTTCTATTTATTTACAACTCAATGATTACAACTCGATACTAGAACAAAGATGACTCTATATGAATGCCTTCGGCAGTGTACCGGGATATGCAATGAACCAAGAGTGACATATATGAAAAATTATGAACGGTGGCTTTGCCACAAATACGATGTCAACTACATGATCATGCAAAGCAATATGACAATGATGATGCGTGTCATAATAAACGGAATGGTGGAAAGTTGCATGGCAATATATCTCAGAATGGCTATGGAAATGCCATAACAGGTAGGTATGGTGGCTGTTTTGAGGAAGATATAAGGAGGTTTATGTGTGACAGAGCGTATCATATCACGGGGTTTGGATGCACCGGCGAAGTTTGCGCCAACTCTCAATGTGAGAAAGGGCAATGCACGGTACCGAAGAGGCTAGCAAGGATGGAAGGGTGAGAGTGCGTATAATCCATGGACTCAACATTAGTCATAAAGAACTCACATACTTATTGCAAAAATCTACAAGTCATCAAAAACCTCGGCACTACGCGCATGCTCCTAGGGGGATAGATTGGTAGGAAAAGACCATCGCTCGTCCCCGACCGCCACTCATAAGGAGGACAATCAAATAACACCTCATGTTTCAAATTTGTTACACAACATTTACCATACGTGCACGCTACGAGACTTGCAAACTTCAGCACAAGCATTTCTCAATTTCATAACTACTCAACTAGCACGACTTTGATATTATTACCTCCATATCTCAAAACAATCATCAAGCATCAAACTTCTCTTAGTATTCAACACACTCATAAGAAAGTTTTTACTAATCTTGTATACCTAGCATATTAGGATTTTAAGCAAATTACCATGCTATTTAAGACTCTCAAAATAATCTAAGTGAAGCATGAGAGTTCATCTATTTTTTCAAAATAAAACTACCACCATGCTCTAAAAGATATAAGTGAAGCACTAGAGCAAATGACAAACTACTCCGAAAGATATAAGTGAAGATCAATGAGTAGTCGAATAATTATGCAACTATGTGAAGACTCTCTAACATTTAATAATTTCAGATCTTGGTATTTTATTCAAGCAGAAAGCAAAGAAAAATAAAATGACATTCTAAGAATGGCAGACATCATGTGAAGAAGCAAATACTTAGGATCAACCAAAACTAACCGATAGTTGTTGAAGAAGAAAGGTGGGATGCCAACCGGGGCATCCCCAAGCTTAGATGCTTGAGACTTCTTGAAATATTATCTTGGGGTGCCTTGGGAATCCCCAAGATTGAGCTTTTGTGTCTCCTTAATTCCTCTCATATCACGGTCTCCCTAAATCTCAAAAGCTTCATCCACACAAAACTCAACAAGGACTCGTGAGATAAGTTAGTATGAACCATTGCCAAAATCTTATCATACTCTACTGTAGTAAATCACTAAAATTATTATTCAACATTGCATACTAAATTCCTCTGCATATTTAATAGTCCTATCCTCAAATAGAATCATTAAAGAAGCAAACATATGCAAACAATGCAAACATAACAGCAATCTGCCTAAACAGGACAGTCTGTAAAGAATGCAGCAACATCCATACTTCCCTAGCTCCAAAAAATATGAAATAAAATTCCCACTGTATTAAATTTATCAGAGATTAATATGCAAAATGTTTCAACATTTTATCACATTCTTAATTTTCTAGGGAATTATTGCAACAGCGGTAAACTTTCTGTTTTCAAACAGCAACATGAAGACTTGTAAAATAGGCATAGTAAAGGCTATCAATGCCACTTTTATTGAAATAAAATAAACAATGTTATAAATAAAAGAAATCAAATCCTAACAAAAAAATTGACGCTCCAAGCAAAACACATATCATATGGTAAATAAAAATATAGCTCCAAGTAAGGTTACCGATGAACGAAGACGAAAGAGGGGATGCCTTCCGGGGAATCCCCAAGCTTAGGCTCTTGTATATCATTGAATATTACCTTGGGGTGCCTTGGGAATCCCCAAGCTTAGGCTCTTGCCACTCCTTATTCCATAGTCCATAGAATCTTTACCCAAAACTTGAAAACTTCACAACACAAAACTTAACAGAAAACTCGTAAGCTCCGTTAGTATAAGAAAGTAAATCACCACTTCAAGGTACTGTAATGAACTCATTATTTATTTATATAGGTGTTAAACCTACTGTATTCCAACTTCTCTATGGTTTATAAACTATTTTACTAGCCATAGATTCATCAAAATAAGTAAACAACACATGAAAAACAGAATCTGTCAAAAACAGAACAGTCTGTAGTAATCTGAATCAAACGTATACTTATGTAACTCATAAAATTCTCAAATAAATTGCTGGACCTGAGTAATTTATCTATTAATAATCTTCAAAAAGAATTAACTAAATATCACTCTTCAAATAAAAATGGCAGTAATTCTCGTGAGCGCTAAAGTTTCTGTTTTTTACAGCATGATCAACAAGACTTCTCCCAAGTCTTCCCAAAGGTTCTACTTGGCACAAACACTAATTAAAAGAATAAAACCACATATAAACAGAGGCTAGATGAATTATTTATTACTAAACAGGAACAA
The DNA here is from genome assembly GCF_002162155.2 of Triticum dicoccoides. Taxonomy (NCBI): domain Eukaryota; kingdom Viridiplantae; phylum Streptophyta; class Magnoliopsida; order Poales; family Poaceae; genus Triticum; species Triticum dicoccoides. The sequence goes on along the minus strand of NC_041382.1, from coordinate 382,884,798 downwards.
AAAGCAAGGAACAAAAATAAAGTTGGGTTGCCTCCCAACAAGCGCTATCGTTTAACGCCCCTAGCTAGGCATGATGATTTCAATGATGCTCACATAAAGGATAAGAATTGAAACATAAAGAGAGCATCATGAAGAATATGACTAGCACATTTAAGTCTAACCTACTTCCTATGCATAGGGATTTTGTGAGCAAACAACTTATGGGAACAATAATTAACTAGCATAGGAAGGCAAAACAAGCATAACTTCAAAACTTTAAGCACATAGAGAGGAAACTTGGTATTATTGCAATTCCTACAAGCATATATTCCTACCCCATAATAATTTTCAGTAGCATCATGAATGAATTCAACAATATAACCAGCACCTAAAGCATTCTTTTCATGATCTATAAGCATAGAAATTTTATTACTCTCCACAAAAGCAAAATTCTTCTCATGAATAATAGTGGGAGCAAACTCAACAAAGTAACTATCATGGGATTGAAAATTGAAATCAAGATGACAAGTTTCATTGTTATTATTATTCTTTAAGGCATACGTGTCATCAAAATAATCATCACAGAGCTAGAAGAGGAGCTTAAGTCTACACGCGATGGATATGAAGAGGAAATGATGATACTTGTGGAGAGGAATGACGACATGACAAGGAAGCTAGGAGTTTTCATGGGAGACCCCGCTCCAGGAGAAGACGACGAACCCAAGGAAATTCGTTCTCAAGACTACATCATCATCGATGACACCGACTCCGACCCCGACAATAGTGATGATGATTATGAAGATGAAGCTGGAGCAAATATCATGGAGTCTTCCACCGATCAAAATTTCTAGTAGACCACCATCTGATCAGTAGTGTTTCCCCATGTATATAGAATAGTCCGAGCACTGTAACGATAGTTAGATTGATTGTATGCCCTTGTGATGTCTACTACACAACCTTCTTCTTGTAGACGTTGTTGGGCCTCCAAGTGTAGAGGTTTGTAGGACAGTAGCAAATTTCCCTCAAGTGGATGACCTAAGGTTTATCAATCCGTAGGAGGCGTAGGATGAAGATGGTCTCTCTCAAGCAACCCTGCAACAAAATAACAAAGAGTCTCTTGTGTCCCCAACACACCCAATACAATGGAAAATTGTATAGGTGCACTAGTTCGACGAAGAGATGGTGATACAAGTGGTATATGGATAGTAGATAATGGTTTTTGTAATCTGAAAATATAAAAACAGCAAGGTAACTAATGATAAAAGTGAGCGTAAACGGTATTGCAATGCTAGGAAATAAGGCCTAGGGTTCATACTTTCTCTAGTGTAAGTTCCCTCAACAATGATAACATAATTGGATCACATAACTATCCCTCAACATGCAACAAAGAGTCACTCGAAAGTCACTAATAGCGGAGAACGAACGAAGAGATTATGGTAGGGTACGAAACCACCTCAAAGTTATTCTTTCCAATCAATCCGTTGGGCTATTCCTATAAGTGTCACAAACAGCCCTGGAGTTCGTACTAGAATAACACCTTAAGACACATATCAACCAAAACCCTAATGTCACCTAGATACTCCAATGTCACCTCAAGTATCCGTGGGTATGATTATACGATATGCATCACACAATCTCAGATTCGTCTATTCAACCAACACATAGAACCTCAAAGAGTGCCCCAAAGTTTCTACCGGAGAATCACGACGAAAACGTGTGCCAACCCCTATCCATAGGTTCATGGGCGGAACCCGCAAGTGGATCACCAAAACATACATCAAGTGAATCACGTGGTATCCCATTGTCACCACAGATACGCACGGCAAGACATACATCAAGTGTTCTCAAATCTTTAAAGACTCAATCCGATAAGATAACTCCAAAGGGGAAACTCAATTCATTACAAAAATGAGTTCCGTGAAGTTTCAGGTCAATTGGACTCTGTTTGATTTTCCTTTTCTTCGAAACCCTAAAACAAGGTAAAAACAGAAACTGGCACTGGGCTCTGAGTTAATAGGTTAGTCCCAAAATGATATAAAAGTGTATAATAAAGCCCATAAACATCCAAAAAAGTAGATAATATAGCATGGAGCAATCAAAAATTATAGATACGTTGGAGACGTATCATCTTGCTTAATTGATTGAGTGATATGATATGGTTGTGTTTGTCTCATGTGCATATGGGTAGTGCTTTCTCCTTAGACCTCATTCTATTCTAATCTCTCCCCTCTAAAACCCATCAGATGCCTCTGAGACGTGACCCCAATTTTGCTTTCCCACCGGAGCTCACTCAGTTGATCCAGCAGCAGAATGCCTTGATGCAGTTCTTAGTTCAGAACAACAACAACAACAACGACAACAACAACGACAACAACAACGACAACAACAACGACAACAACAACAACAACAACCACAACAACAACGACAACAACAA
>NC_041382.1:382877067-382880374 GCF_002162155.2 Triticum dicoccoides | reverse complement strand
ACAACAGCAGCAACAACAACAGCAACAACAACAGCACCAACAATAGCACCAACAACAGCACCAACAACAGCACCAACAACAGCAGCAACAGCAACAACAACAACAACAACAACAACAACAACAACAACAACAACAACAACAACAACAACAACAACAACAACAACAACAACAACAACAACAACAACAACAACAACAACAACAACAACAACAACAACAACAACAACAACAACAACAAAACAACAACACACTACAACAACACACTACAGGAAACTGCTAGTTTGCCATCTGTGGATAACAGACGTCAAAGACATAAATCCAGACGGAAAGAGTTTGCCGTCAGGAAGTAGATGGCAAAGTCAGACAGCAAAGATAAATCGGCAAAGAATACTTTGTCGTCTGCTTTTTTTCTGCTTGACGGCAAAGACTTTGCCGTCAGTCTATACCATTTGCCGTCAGTGGGTAAAGCCAGACGGCAAAATATTGCAGCAGACGGAACGGATGGGCTGACGGATGGCGTCAAGTGTTTTGTCGTCTACCGGCGGTCCAGTCAGACGGCAAAGTCTATTAACTTTGCCGTCAACTGTCACTGCAGGCAGACGGGAAAAACTCATACTTTGTCGTTTGTTGTTCTTAGCCCAGTGGGCAAAATGGCTGGCCTTTGCCGTCTGGTATTCGTGGCCCAGTGGAAAAGATGCATAGTTTGCCGTCTGGTAGGGACTAGCCCAGACGGCAAATAGCCACCTCTTTGCCGTCAACCGAAATGTTGGCCAGACGGCAAAATTCCAGCAGAAGCACATGCTAGCGACATGTGGCAGGTTTGCCGTCTGTCCCTTGATGGCAAAGCTTCATTTTTTATAATCATAAATTAAGCAGTTTAATACACAATATAGTAATTGCCTTGATCCATAACCAAAGATCCTCACAGCACAGAACCATAACAGGACAACATAGTTCCATAGCAAATATAAGCAACAATGAACAAAGTTCCATAGCATATAGTCCCAGGATAAAGTTCCATAGCATATAGTTCCATAGCATATAGTCCCATACATATAATACACAATGAACAAAGATGGCATCACTACATAAGATTTGGCACTACAACAAATGCCTTCATGTCCATGTCATAGTCCAAAGAGCATCCAGGTGGCAACCTACAAGATTGAATGGTGTCTGTCACGTTTTGGCACAAGAACAAATAACGTGCTTGAAATCATCAATATGCCAAACAGAAAAAAGAACCACCAACCATACTCGATCTCAAACATTCGGAGAACCACCAAGGTTGTTATCGCTTGGGCCTCATGCATGTGAAGATCCATCAGTATTAGATCCATGGCCTGATTGATGAGGCATCTGCATAGCGGGCATACCATTCTGGGTACACTAAGCCTGCAAATTATGTTTGAGTGGAGATTAAGTACTGGTAGTAGAAGAGTTCATGTATGTCTTTGGCAATTAAGGAACTAACCTCAAACATTGCAAAGCATTGACTAGTTTGTGCCAACACCGCCTGCTGCACCGCCTGCTGCACCGCTTGCTGCGTCCTCTCATCAGCCAGTCGCCTCTCCTCCACCCTCTCCTCCGCCGCCACTCGCCTCTCCTCCGCCAGTCGGGCCTGCAAAATATGGCATGGCAATCGCATCTTCAATCCAACAGTAAGTAAGAAACAAACATATATAGAAGGACTTGTGTAGAATACCTCCATCTCAACCATAGCTGGAGTCGAGCGTTTACATGTAGAAGATTTGAGATACCTAACCGAGCTTTGTATTCAGGGAGAGAGCTACGGGAGGAACTAGGGAACATACCTCCTGCAATTGCTTCCTTGCCATGTTTCCTGCCTTCTCCAGAGATCATGACCAACGCATGGTCAAGAGGCTCTGTTGTCACATCATACTCGGGCCCTTTCAACTCTTTTGCCACCCCTTTAAATTTCTCCATCCGATCGTAGACGGTCTTGCTGGAGTACGCGAACGATGTGTCATTCTCATCGTAAGGCGTGGTTGTTCTGTATGGTGCCTTATGGGCCAAAGCATACAAGACGAAAAGGTTGGGCAGTGGAGCATTATGGTGAGATGCCTGCAACCAAAGCGACATGATTAAGATTTCATCACAAGGATTGGCAACATGTATGACAAGAAAAAGCTTATGAAGAACTCCATAAGATATACCCAACATTCACCGAACTCCATAACGTTCAAGTTGCCTTGATGATGTGGTGGATCCAGCATTCCGGCTTGCCGATTTCTATAATCCCATATTTGTGTGTCAGCATCGGTCTCCCATGATCATCTTTGTCGTGTCTTATCCCATATTTTTGCCATGTCATCTGTTTGGCTGTATCTTCGTTCAAGTAAAGGCGTTGAATTCTTGGCAACATTGGAATATATCGAAGAACATTTGCGGGGACTTTGCTCTGCTTCTTCTTACCATCACTGAGGTCTCTCTCAACATACCAAGAGGCTTTGCACTTGGCGCAATACTTGTCATCGGCATACTCTTTCGTAAATAAGACACATCTGTTTGGACAAGCATGTATCTGCTCATAGGGCATCTTAAGTGCACGAAGGATTTTCTTCGCTTCATACCAACTTTTAGCCAGTTTGTGACCTTCGGGGAGAGAGCGACCCCAAGATGTCACCATCGAATTAAAGCAATCTCTGCTCATGTTGAACTGGGTCTTTGTAGACATTGCTTGTGCAATGGCATCCAACTGACATTAGTTTGTGTAGTCGTGAAGAGGTTGTTGTGAGGAATTCAGCATTTCTAAGAAGGCCCTCGCAGACTCCTCCGGTTCTTCCTCTGATCCCTCTTCACGTGCATCGTTGAAGTCAGCTACCATGTCAACTATCCCGGTACCATTATTGTCGGTTCGCCGACGCACCACCTCTTCTCTGCTACCTTCAGGCTCGCCATGAAGGGTCCACCGGGTATACCCACGCTTAAACCCATGCTTCTGCAGGTGCACACACATCGTCTTCTTCGACTGTTCTCTGCCGTTGCGACACTTCAAGCAGGGGCACCAACTTTTTCTTTGGCCTCTAGCAAATGTTGCCTCTACAAATTTGTTGGTCTTCGTCACCCATTCACTGGTCATGCCAGCCTGACTAGGGTGGCCAGTGTACATCCACTCACGATCATCCATACTGGTACTTGCACTGACAGTAGGGGCACCAAATTCATATTCATCAAGATATGTATAATGTAATTAAGACTAGATACACACCTAATTACCATTGTCATATTATTTACGCCATGGTTTTAATTTTTTACCACACAAAAGGGAAACGTGCATTCATGGATT
>NC_041382.1:382869685-382874159 GCF_002162155.2 Triticum dicoccoides | reverse complement strand
AGCAACAACAGCAGCAACAACAGCAGCAACAACAACAGCAACAACAACAGCACCAACAATAGCACCAACAACAGCACCAACAACAGCACCAACAACAGCAGCAACAGCAACAACAACAACAACAACAACAACAACAACAACAACAACAACAACAACAACAACAACAACAACAACAACAACAACAACAACAACAAAACAACAACACACTACAACAACACACTACAGGAAACTGCTAGTTTGCCATCTGTGGATAACAGACGTCAAAGACATAAATCCAGACGGAAAGAGTTTGCCGTCAGGAAGTAGATGGCAAAGTCAGACAGCAAAGATAAATCGGCAAAGAATACTTTGCCGTCTGCTTTTTTTCTGCTTGACGGCAAAGACTTTGCCGTCAGTCTATACCATTTGCCGTCAGTGGGTAAAGCCAGACGGCAAAATATTGCAGCAGACGGAACGGATGGGCTGACGGATGGCGTCAAGTGTTTTGTCGTCTACCGGCGGTCCAGTCAGACGGCAAAGTCTATTAACTTTGCCGTCAACTGTCACTGCAGGCAGACGGGAAAAACTCATACTTTGTCGTTTGTTGTTCTTAGCCCAGTGGGCAAAATGGCTGGCCTTTGCCGTCTGGTATTCGTGGCCCAGTGGAAAAGATGCATAGTTTGCCGTCTGGTAGGGACTAGCCCAGACGGCAAATAGCCACCTCTTTGCCGTCAACCGAAATGTTGGCCAGACGGCAAAATTCCAGCAGAAGCACATGCTAGCGACATGTGGCAGGTTTGCCGTCTGTCCCTTGATGGCAAAGCTTCATTTTTTATAATCATAAATTAAGCAGTTTAATACACAATATAGTAATTGCCTTGATCCATAACCAAAGATCCTCACAGCACAGAACCATAACAGGACAACATAGTTCCATAGCAAATATAAGCAACAATGAACAAAGTTCCATAGCATATAGTCCCAGGATAAAGTTCCATAGCATATAGTTCCATAGCATATAGTCCCATACATATAATACACAATGAACAAAGATGGCATCACTACATAAGATTTGGCACTACAACAAATGCCTTCATGTCCATGTCATAGTCCAAAGAGCATCCAGGTGGCAACCTACAAGATTGAATGGTGTCTGTCACGTTTTGGCACAAGAACAAATAACGTGCTTGAAATCATCAATATGCCAAACAGAAAAAAGAACCACCAACCATACTCGATCTCAAACATTCGGAGAACCACCAAGGTTGTTATCGCTTGGGCCTCATGCATGTGAAGATCCATCAGTATTAGATCCATGGCCTGATTGATGAGGCATCTGCATAGCGGGCATACCATTCTGGGTACACTAAGCCTGCAAATTATGTTTGAGTGGAGATTAAGTACTGGTAGTAGAAGAGTTCATGTATGTCTTTGGCAATTAAGGAACTAACCTCAAACATTGCAAAGCATTGACTAGTTTGTGCCAACACCGCCTGCTGCACCGCCTGCTGCACCGCTTGCTGCGTCCTCTCATCAGCCAGTCGCCTCTCCTCCACCCTCTCCTCCGCCGCCACTCGCCTCTCCTCCGCCAGTCGGGCCTGCAAAATATGGCATGGCAATCGCATCTTCAATCCAACAGTAAGTAAGAAACAAACATATATAGAAGGACTTGTGTAGAATACCTCCATCTCAACCATAGCTGGAGTCGAGCGTTTACATGTAGAAGATTTGAGATACCTAACCGAGCTTTGTATTCAGGGAGAGAGCTACGGGAGGAACTAGGGAACATACCTCCTGCAATTGCTTCCTTGCCATGTTTCCTGCCTTCTCCAGAGATCATGACCAACGCATGGTCAAGAGGCTCTGTTGTCACATCATACTCGGGCCCTTTCAACTCTTTTGCCACCCCTTTAAATTTCTCCATCCGATCGTAGACGGTCTTGCTGGAGTACGCGAACGATGTGTCATTCTCATCGTAAGGCGTGGTTGTTCTGTATGGTGCCTTATGGGCCAAAGCATACAAGACGAAAAGGTTGGGCAGTGGAGCATTATGGTGAGATGCCTGCAACCAAAGCGACATGATTAAGATTTCATCACAAGGATTGGCAACATGTATGACAAGAAAAAGCTTATGAAGAACTCCATAAGATATACCCAACATTCACCGAACTCCATAACGTTCAAGTTGCCTTGATGATGTGGTGGATCCAGCATTCCGGCTTGCCGATTTCTATAATCCCATATTTGTGTGTCAGCATCGGTCTCCCATGATCATCTTTGTCGTGTCTTATCCCATATTTTTGCCATGTCATCTGTTTGGCTGTATCTTCGTTCAAGTAAAGGCGTTGAATTCTTGGCAACATTGGAATATATCGAAGAACATTTGCGGGGACTTTGCTCTGCTTCTTCTTACCATCACTGAGGTCTCTCTCAACATACCAAGAGGCTTTGCACTTGGCGCAATACTTGTCATCGGCATACTCTTTCGTAAATAAGACACATCTGTTTGGACAAGCATGTATCTGCTCATAGGGCATCTTAAGTGCACGAAGGATTTTCTTCGCTTCATACCAACTTTTAGCCAGTTTGTGACCTTCGGGGAGAGAGCGACCCCAAGATGTCACCATCGAATTAAAGCAATCTCTGCTCATGTTGAACTGGGTCTTTGTAGACATTGCTTGTGCAATGGCATCCAACTGACATTAGTTTGTGTAGTCGTGAAGAGGTTGTTGTGAGGAATTCAGCATTTCTAAGAAGGCCCTCGCAGACTCCTCCGGTTCTTCCTCTGATCCCTCTTCACGTGCATCGTTGAAGTCAGCTACCATGTCAACTATCCCGGTACCATTATTGTCGGTTCGCCGACGCACCACCTCTTCTCTGCTACCTTCAGGCTCGCCATGAAGGGTCCACCGGGTATACCCACGCTTAAACCCATGCTTCTGCAGGTGCACACACATCGTCTTCTTCGACTGTTCTCTGCCGTTGCGACACTTCAAGCAGGGGCACCAACTTTTTCTTTGGCCTCTAGCAAATGTTGCCTCTACAAATTTGTTGGTCTTCGTCACCCATTCACTGGTCATGCCAGCCTGACTAGGGTGGCCAGTGTACATCCACTCACGATCATCCATACTGGTACTTGCACTGACAGTAGGGGCACCAAATTCATATTCATCAAGATATGTATAATGTAATTAAGACTAGATACACACCTAATTACCATTGTCATATTATTTACGCCATGGTTTTAATTTTTTACCACACAAAAGGGAAACGTGCATTCATGGATTAAATCCTATCTCTAATAGGTAAAGATGGGTCCTAATCTCACCCGAGTACGTGTAGATTAGGTTCGTTTCCCGTGCTCTACTCCGGTCCTCGGCAAAATTTCGGCAGCACCTCCCCGCTGTTATCCAGATACACGTCTCGACAACAAGCCGTGAGAATGTGCACCCGGAGAACAACGAGGTGGCGCTGGCGAAATTTTGCCGAGGACCAAAGTAGACCACGGGAAACGAAACCCAATCTACACGTACTTGGGCTGTCCATGGATAACATGGACAATTCGAAAGGACGACGGTTATAAATATGCAAAGACATGCATATTTATAGATGCCACCCTTTCGAACGGGAGACGCCTAGGTTACCAGACTTGACATGAAAATAAAATCTAGTGGCATCTGCACGATGACCGGAACGAAGAAAATAGGGGAGGGGGAGGAGATGACAGTCAAGCTCACCTCGAGACCGTAGAGGCGTAGTCGAACAACGATGGCAATGGCAATGGGACGGACAATGCTCCTGGAGGTGAAGAGAAAATCCCTGCACATGAAAAGCACCGGCACAACCAACATAAGCACTCGTGGAACAATCTGATAAAAACATTATCAACATCATCTCACAGTTGACAACCATATATATGTGTAGCAAGACTAGACTCCCTGGCTTGTCTTCTCCAATCTAAGCATGTTGCAAAAAACTAAGCATTTAATTTCCTACGAGCATTAATCAAAAGTTGAAATTTTGCCTTGCAGAACAACCATATTATGGACAAGCACAAGGCTGCCTTATACTAAAAAATTTAGGCAGAAGAAAATGGAAAGGGATACATCCATCAGCAAATCATCCATACATCCATCTACGCATCCATCCTTACATACATCTATAAATCCATCCATATATACTGCAATCCATACATCTATCCATCTAAAAGAATACGAACAGAAATGGGGAGCGGTGCTCACCGTGGGGTGGGGCAGAGGGGGGCTTGGGGCAGAGGGGGAGGTGGTGCCCCGCTTCGGTGGTGACCAGCGGCGGCGGATGCGTGACACAACAACAACAACAACAACAACAACAACAACAACAACAACAACAACAACAACAACAACAACAACAACAACAACAACAACAACAACAAACAACAACAAACAACAACAACAACAACAACAACAACAACAACGACGGCGACAACGACGACGACGACGACGACGACGACGAC
>NC_041382.1:382740896-382869180 GCF_002162155.2 Triticum dicoccoides | reverse complement strand
AACAACAACAACAACAACAACAACAACAACAACAACAACAACAACAACAACAACAACAACAACAACAACAACAACAACAACAACAACAACAACAACAACAACAACCCACCGCCACCACCTCCAGTTGACAACTTAGCCGGCTTTCTGAGGTTACAGCTGCCGGTGTTTTCCAGTAGCATCGAGCCCATAGTTGCGGATGATTGGCTACATAGGATTGGAAGGGACCTAACCACTGCCGGCTGCATAGATGCTGAGAGGGTGCTTTTTGCCGCACACCAATTGGATGGACCGGCAGCCGCATGGTGGGAGAATTACACAGCCACTTTTCCCATAGCCAATGTTACTTGGGAGCAGTTTCAGCAAGCTTTCCGCACAGCCCATGTCTCAACTAGAGCTATGAGCATGAAGAAGCGTGAGTTTCGCAACTCACGTCAGGGAAATCATACTATGGGCCAGTACGTAGATGAGTTTAGCAAGCTATCTCGTTATGCCCCTGATGATGTGGCCACAGATGCCGTGAAGCAAGAGAAGTTTATGGAAGGGCTTAATGATGAGATGAGCATGCAGTTGATGGTGGCAACATTTAACAACTACCAGGAGCTGGTAGACAAGGATCTTATGATTGAAGGGAAGCAGCAGCAGATTAAGAGCCGCAAGAGGAAGTATGGACAAGGAAAGTACAATTCTGGAGCTCAGTAGAAGCCTCATTTCACCCCGAACTCGGGAGGATTGACCCATAATCATCGAGGCCACACTCACAATGGAGGTAGTTCGCATAACCATAGTGGCCCCAAGAATGGAAACGTGAATGGAGCAGGCAGTAACTAAAACCGCTGTAACCCAGCCACACCCGCCAAGAAGGATCAAAGTCACATTACCTGTTTCAAGTGCGGGAAGACTGGGCACTACACCAATGATTGTTCGGAATTGAAGAACGGAAATGGCAATGGAAGCACTGGGAAGAAGCCCAACCCTTTCAACAGGGGACAAGTGAACCACGTGAACGTGGAGGAGGTTGAAGAGCAGCCAGATGCGGTTATCGGTAAGTTTTTGGTTAAGTCATTTACCGCTCTCGTTCTTTTTGATACTGGTGCATCACATTCATACATTTCAAGGGGATTTGTGGAGAAGTTTAAGTTACCCACCTTAGCCCTTAGGACACCCTTGCTAGTGAGCTCACCCGGTGCAGAGTTTATGGCCAGCCGATGGTGCGATCGGATACCCTTAACCATTGGTAGCCATGTTTTCCCCTCAGACCTAGTAATTTTGAAGTCACAAGGATTGGATGTGATAGTAGGAATGGATTTGTTATCGAAGTATCAAGGAAACATTGATTGTGTTAGCAGATCAATTCTACTCACCACCCCGGAGGGAAAAAGGATCAAGTATGTATCTAGGCATGCGCCTAGGAGGACTCAAGTAAATTCGCTCTTAGGAGTTGTTCAGGAGGAAGTGTTGGTAGTGAAGGATTACCCCGATGTATTTCCAGAGGAGTTACCAGGCATGCCGCCAGATCGAGATATTGAGTTCTTGATAGAGTTAATGCCAGGCACCGGACCAATATTGAAGAGACTGTACCGGATGCCCGCAAATGATCTGGAGGAGATCAAGAAGCGGATTAAGGAGTTGTTGGAGAAAGGTTACATCCGATGAAGTTCATCACCATGGGGATCACTAGTGCTCTTGGTTGAGAAGAAGGATGGATCATTGAGAATGGTTGTTGATTATCGTGCGTGGAATGAAGTGACGATCAAGAACAAGTACCTGCTGCCGATGATCAATGATTTGTTTGACCAGCTGCAAGGAGCTAAAGTGTTTTCGAAGACAATTTGCGATCAGGATATCACCAGCTGAAGATTGGAGAAAAGGATATACCAAAGACAGCGTTCACCACAAGGTATGGGTTATCCGAGTATACAGTTATGTCATTTGGACTAACTAATGCCCCTGCCAATTTCTTGAGTATGATGAACAAGGTGTTCATGGACTTCTTGGATAAGTTTGTCGTGGTGTTCATTGATGATATCTTGGTATACTCAAAGAATGAAGAGGAACACAAGGAGCATTTGCGTTTAGTTCTCGAGAAGCTCAGGGAACATCAATTATATGCCAAGTTTAGTAAATGTGAGTTTTGGTTGAAGGAATTTGGATTTCTTGGACATGTTATAACAGGAGAAGGTATAGCAGTGGATCCTACCAAGGTTCAGTCAGTCACCGAGTGGTTGGCACCCACCTCAGTTGGGGAGATCCATAGTTTTCTTAGACTCGCGAGATACTATCGGAGATTTATCGAGAATTTCTCGAAGATTGCGAAGCCTATGACGGCATTGCTGAAGAAGGACACCAAGTTCCATTGGACTGAAGAATGTGAAGCAAGTTTCCAGGAGTTGAAGAAATGTTTGACTACAGCCCCAGTGCTAATTCTGCCGGATATACGCAAGGATTTCCAAGTGTATTGCGATGCCTCTCGCTTAGGACTTGGAGGAGTACTTATGCAAGACGGGAGGGTTGTTTCATATGCCTCACGTCAACTTCGACCACATAAGTTAAATTATGCTACGCATGATTTGGAGTTAGCAGCCGTAGTGCATGCGCTCAAGACCTGGAGACATTTTCTTATTGGAAACCGTTGTGATGTGTACACGGATCACAAGAGTTTGAAGTACATTTTCACACAGAAGGAGTTAAATCTCGGGTAAAGGAGATGGTTGGAGCTCATAAGGGATTACGATATGAAGTTGCACTATCATCCAGGAAAGGCCAATATCGTAGCAGACGCCTTAAGCCGGAAGAGTTATGCCAATACCTTAGTAACAGGAGGTTTGCCAAAGGAGTTAGCAGAATATCTCAGGGGGGCTTCGTTTGGAGATAGTTCCTAGAGGTTTTGTTGCGGCATTGGAGGTTCAGTCAACATTGTTGGAAAAGATTAGAGAAGCTCAGAAGGATGATAAAGAAATTGCTGAAATAAAGGAGAAGATGAGTGAAGGAAAAGCCAAAGGTTTTCGTGAGGACGAGCATGACACCTTGTGGTTCAAGGACCGTGTTTATGTGCCAAACAATGCAGAGATCAGGAAGTTAACACTTCAGGAAGCCCATGACTCGCCATACTCGATACACCCCGGAAGCACCAAGATGTATTTGGATTTGAAGGAGTGTTTCTGGTGGACCGGAATGAGGAAGGATATTGCTGAGTATGTAGCCGCATGTGATGTATGTCAGAGAGTGAAGGCAGAACATCAGAAGCCCGCAGGATTACTGCAGCCTATGCCGATACCTGAATGGAAGTGGGATAAGCTTGGCATGGATTTTATCACCGGATTACCTAGGACCCGATTTGGATATGATTCTATCTGGGTAGTAGTGGATCGCTTGACCAAAGTAGCTCACTTTATCCCAGTGAAAACCACCTATACTAGTGCGAAGTTGGCCAAGATATACATGACCAGGATCGTATATCTGCATGGAGTTTCGAGGACCATCGTATTAGATAGAGGAACGCAGTTTACTTCAAAGTTTCGGCATCAGCTGCACCAGACTTTGGGTACCAGGCTAGAGTTCAGTATAGCTTTTCATCCACAGACAGATGGATAGACCGAGAGAGTCAATCAAATTCTGGAGGACATGTTGAGAGCCTGTGCGCTAGACTATGGATCTAGTTGGGATGATAATTTTCCCTACGCGGAGTTCTCATACAACAACAGCTACCAGACCGGTTTGAAGATGGCACCATTCGAAGCCCTGTATGGAAGAAGATGCCGAACACCGTTGAAGTGGGATGAAGTTGGAGACCGCCAGTTGTTTGGACCGGATTTGATTAAAGAGTCTGAAGAGAAGGTTAAGCTGATTCGAGACAGACTGAAGGTAGCTCAGTCCCGCCAGAAGAGTTACGCAGACTCGAAACGCAAGGAGGTAGCCTATGAAATCAGAGACAGATCATATCTGCGAGTGTCACCTCTGCGAGGAGTTAAACGTTTTGGAGTTAAGGAAAAGTTAGCCCCGAGATTTGTGGGACCGTACCGTATTTTGGAACGCATGGGAGAGGTTGCCTACAAGTTGGAGCTACCTGCAGGACTATTAGAAGTTCATGATGTGTTTCATGTTTCCCAGTTGAAGAAGTGCCATGCAGAGATGGCAGATATTCCTCTGAGAGATACAGTTCCCCTGGAAGCAATTCAGTTGGATATTGATTTGACATATGAGGAGAAACTTGTCAAAAATCTCGAGTTTGCCAGTCGAGTTACTCGCAGCAAGGTTATCAAGTTTTGCAAAGTTCAGTGGAGCCACCATACCGAGGATTAAGCCACCTGGGAAAGAGAGGATGATCTATGCAAGGACCACCCACACCTATTTTCTAGCCAACCCGAATCTCGAGGGCGAGATTCATCTTAAGGGGGGTAGGTTTGTAACATCCCAAATTTCCAATTTGGAATGTTATACATAGGTCATTCATGCATACCATATTTTATTGCATTTCGTGTTGCGATCCTGGAAATTCTAAGCAACTCAAGGACCTACAGAGAGAGTTGGGGATTTCACCGTTTTCATATTTGAATTTTGTCAAATATCGAAACAAGGATCATTTTGGTTTTAATAATTTCTCTCTCCGAAAATATTTCATATTAAAAATATATGAGAGGAGATAATATGACTTCTCCAAAATAAATGAAATATTGGAGGAAAAATACTAAAAATCAAATAATGGGTTTTATTTGGATTTTATCACTATTTTATTTGAATTAGGAAAAATACGTGTTTTTCAAAATTGCATTAGAGGCCCAAATAAATGTTCACTTTGTCTGGAATATTCTTAGAGGACCGTGAAAATTTATTTTGGGATTTTTGGAGTCCGTTTAGTATTTCTTTCATTAGTTTTTCTGCGCCAGGATTTTTTTTTAAAAAGGTAACCGACTAACCGGGCGTGTCCGGCTAGGACACTTCGCCCGGCCGGCTTTAAAAGCCGAGGCCCGTGACCCCGACAGCCCAAGCCACGCCGCGCCCCGCCGAACCCTAGCGTCGCCCGCCTCCTGTCGCCACCCCGCCATTCCGCGCCGCCGCCGCCGACCTCGCCGGAGGTAGCCGCTGCCGTCGCCGCCGTTCGTCGGTTTCTCAGAAAACCGTTCGGTTTTTTTCTAGATCTCGTTTTTTTATATAGATCGGTTCATCCAGTTTTCCATCGGTTTATTTATTTAGCGGGTGTTCGTCCGTATGTTCGTTTTAACGAACGCTGTTCGTCCATTAGCCACAGACAGCGAACGTTCGTTCGTTAGCCTGTTCGTCAGTGTTTTCTTTTTCCAGGGTTTTTCCGTGATTATTTCGATCACGATT
Source organism: Triticum dicoccoides (assembly GCF_002162155.2). NCBI lineage: Eukaryota > Viridiplantae > Streptophyta > Magnoliopsida > Poales > Poaceae > Triticum > Triticum dicoccoides. Next base: position 382,863,855 of record NC_041382.1, on the reverse strand, counting down.
TCTGTCATGATCTTCGTTTTAGTTTATCTTTTCGCTCGTTTATTCAAATCAGGTGAAACAAGCGCCTAGGTCTTTGTCTTGAAGCCCTCTTTCTGTTTAACCAACTTGAACAGGATTTTGACACAGTAAAATTTGACTTTAGTCCAGATTTGTAATCGGATCTTGTTTCTTTCGCAGTTTGAGTTTCGTTGCTTTGTTTGATTTGATTCTTTTTGCAAACCCGAGTTCTTCAGTTGAACTTTCTGGTTAGATCTTCTTATTTGACTTTTACCCATGCATCTTTGCTTGATTGCTTATGTATGCTCTTGCTTGTTTGCGATAGAACACCCGGAGTGCGAAGCTTGCTACTACGAGTCACTAGGTTTTCCGGATCGTCAGCAAGGCAAGTAACACATTGATCATACTCTTTCATACCCAGTTTTTATGCATTACTTACAATCCTCAAACACTGCATGATTAGGATGTGATTAACATGTGGGTATTGGGAAGTAATTGATGAGGTAGAACCTATTACCTGTTTCATTATCAAACCCTTGGGAGTTACTTCTACGTTATGCTTATAACGCTATGCTATGCTAGTAGACGTGGGTTGGGTTTGAGTGTATCCATGATAGATGTGAGTTTGTTAATTAATGGTTCAATTCTAAGGTGACAACTTTAATACACATCTGGGTGGATTGTTGGTTTTGGGCACCTGGGGTTATACCAGTGTTGTCCTAGGAGATCCCGGGGTTATACCGTGTGATCCTCCTATGGTCCGCCACCCAGGCTCAAAGGGATCATAAGATTATTCATGCTAGAAACTTCCGTGTGCAGCCACAAGCTACTATGGGCTCTAGCATAGTGGAGTAAGTTGCATGACCTCTTTCAGTGGTAGGCTAGCAGATGTAGGGGATGTAGGTTGGTACTGTCTACCCGGGGTTAGAGTTAATGCTTCTGAAAAATTGTGTCTCGGTCATCCGTTTTTCAAACACCAAGTAGTGCGAGAAATCCAATGGAGGAGATCGAGTCTTGTGGGGAGAAGTGCACAAACCTCTGCAGAGTGTACAAACTAATCATGGTTAGCCGTGTCCCCGGTTATGGACAACTTGAGTATCTGGTTCTTGGATTATCATATGGATCTCATCACTCTAAATTAATCTGTTGGGTTGATTATTACTTTTAATTGGGATTGAGATGGGGGTACCACTCTCAATGTTTCTACTACCATCATAGTTAAATAAAATATATTCCTTTGTTGTAGGGAAAAAATGGCTTTTCGCAAAAACATTATAACCATAGAGCCTCCACCAGCCAAATATGCATGTAGTGATAGTATTTATCTGTTCATTGCTCTAGTGTGTTATATTGCCAGCATATTCCATGTGCTGGTCCATTTTCGGGCTGCAACATATCATGTTGCAGACTTTTCAGATGAGGAGTAAGATGTCATAGGTCGTTTGTCATGCACTCAGCTATGTCGTTGGAGTTGATGGACTCACTCTATCTTCCAAGCCTTCCGCTGTTATCGTTTTTAGATGGCCTTAAGCCATATTTATTGTAATAAGTTCTCTTTTGAGACATTCGATGTAATAAGTGTGTGATTGCTACTCTGTTATAAATCCTTCGAGTACTGTGTGTGTCAGCATTACCGATCTAGGGATGACACTGAACACAGAGACTTGACCATCTGAGGTCAGGTCGCTACATATTGACTCATGACAATCTGGAAATACAAGTTGCATATTTCCTAATAGTGTGAATGTGACCACTGATACGTCTCCAACATATCTATAATTTTTGATTGCTCCATGCTATTATATTATCTATTTTGGATGTTAATGGGCTTTATTTTACACTTTTATATTCTTTTTGGAACTAACCTATTAACCGGAGGCCCAGCCCGAATTGCTTTTTTTTGCCAATTTCAGTGTTTCGTAGAAAAGGAATATCAAACGGTGTCCAAACGGAATGAAACCTTCGGGAGCGTTATTTTTGGAAAAAACTATTGGGGAACGTAGCAGAAATTCAAAATTTTCTACGCATCACCAAGATCAATCTATGGAGTAATCTAGCAACGAGGGGAAGGAGAGTGCATCTGCATACCCTTGTAGATCGCTAAGCAGAAGCGTTCAAGTGAACGGGGTTGATGGAGTCGTACTCGTCGTGATCCAAATCACCGATGATCCTAGTGCCAAACGGACGACACCTCCGTGTTCAACACACGTACAGCCCGGTGACGTCTCCTACGCCTTGATCCAGCAAGGGGAGAAGGAGAGGTTGGGGAAGACTCCATCCAGTAGTAGGACGACGGCGTGGTGGTGGTAGAGGAGCGTGGTACTCCAGCAGGGCTTCGCCAAGCACCGCAAGAGACAAGGAGGGAGAAGGGTAGGGCTGCGCCAAGAAGGAGATTGAATCGTGTCTCTGGCAGCCCAAAATCTCAAGTATATATAGGGGGAGGGGAGGGGCTGCACCCCCACCTAGGTTTCCACCCCTAGGGGCGGCAGCCAGCCCTAGATCCCATCTAGGGGGGCGGCCAAGGGGGGAGAGAGGGGGCGCACCACTAGGTGGGCCTTAGGCCCATCTGAGCCTAGGGTTTGCCCCCTTCCACTCTCCCTTGCGCCTTGGGCCTTCGTGGGAGGGCGCACCAGCCCACCTGGGGCTGGTCCCCTCCCACACTTGGCCCATGCAGCCCTCTGGGGCTGGTGGCCCCACTTGGTGGACCCCCGGACCCCTCCGGTGGTCCCGGTACATTATCGATAAAACCCGAAACTTTTCCGGTGACCAAAATAGGACTTCCCATATATAAATCATTACCTCCGGTCCATTCCGGAACTCCTCGTGACGTCCGGGATCTCATCCGAGTCTCCGAACAACATTCGGTGACCGCGTACATACTTTCCCTATAACCCTAGTGTCATCGAACCTTAAGTGTGTAGACCCTACGGGTTCGGGAACCATGCAGACATGGCCGAGACAACTCTTCGGTCAATAACCAACAGCGGGATCTGGATACCCATGCTGGCTCCCACATGCTCCACGATGATCTCGTCGGATGAACCACGATGTCAAGAATTCGATCAATCCCGTATACAATTCCCTTTGTCTAGCGGTATTGTACTTGCCCGAGATTCGATCGTGGGTATCCCGATACCTTGTTCAATCTCGTTACCGGCAAGTCTCTTTACTCGTTCCGTAACACATCATCCCGTGATCAACTCCTTGATCACATTGTGCACATTATGATGATGATGTCCTACCGAGTGGGCCCAGAGATACCTCTCCGTCACACGGAGTGACAAATCCCAGTCTCGATTCGTGCCAACCCAACAGACACTTTCGGAGATACCCGTAATGCACCTTTATAGCCACCCAGTTACGTTGTGACGTTTGGCACACCCAAAGTATTCCTACGGTATCCGGGAGTTGCACGATCTCATGGTCTAAGGAAATGATACTTGACATTAGAAAAGCTTTAGCATGCGAACTACACGATCTTGTGCTATGCTTAGGATTGGGTCTTGTCCATCACATCATTCTTCTAATGATGTGATCCCGTTATCAATGACATCCAATGTCCATGATCAGGAAACCATAACCATCTATTGATCAACGAGCTAGTCAACTAGAGGCTTACTAGGGACATGGTGTTGTCTATGTATCCACACATGTATCTGAGTTTCCTATCAATACAATTCTATCATGGATAATAAACGATTATCATGAACAAGGAAATATAATAATAACTAATTTATTATTGCCTCTAGGGCATATTTCCAACAGTCTCCCACTTGCACTAGAGTCAATAATCTAGTTCACATCGCTATGTGATTAACACTCAAGGTCACATCCCCATGTGAGTAACACCCAAAGAGTTTACTAGAGTCATTAATCTAGTTCACACTACCATGTGATTAACACTCGATGAGTTCTGGGTTTGATCATGTTATGCTTGTGAGAGATGTTATAGTCAACGGGTCCGAATCTTTCAGATCCGTGTGTGCTTTACAAATCTCTATGTCATCTCCCAGATGCAGCTACCACGTTCTATTTGGAGCTATTCCAAATAACTGTTCTACTATACAAATCCAGTTTACTACTCAGAATAATCTGGATTAGTGTCAAAGTTTGCATCAGTGTAACCCTTTACGACGAACTCTTTTACCACCTCCATAATCGAGAAAATTCCTTAGTCCACTAGTTACTAAGGATAACTTTCACCGCTGTCCTGTGATCCATTCTTGGATCACTCTTGTACCCCTTGACTGACTCATGGCAAGGCACACTTCAGGTGCAGTACACAGCATAGCATACTATAGAGCCTACGTCTAAAGCATAGGGGACGACCTTCGTCCTTTCTCTCTATTCTGCCGCGGTCAGGTTTCGAGTCTTACTCAATGTTCACAACTTATAACACAGCCAAGAACTCCTTCTTTGCCGATCCATTTTGAACTCCTTCAAAATCTTGTCACGGTATGTATTCATTTGAAAGTACCATTAAGCGTTTTGATCTATCCTTATAGATCTTGATGCTCAATGTTCAAGTAGCTTAATCCAGGCTTTCCATTGAAAAACACTTTCCAAATAACCCTATATGCTTTCTAGAAATTCTACGTCATTTCTGATCAACAATATGTCAACAACATATATTCATCGGAAATTCTATAGTGCTCCCACTCACTTCTTTGGAAATACAAGTTTCTCATAAACTTTATATAAACCCAAAATCTTTGATCATCATCAAAGCGTATATTCCAACTCCGAGATGCTTACTCCAGTCCTTAGAAGGATTGCTAGAGCTTTGCATACTTGTTAGAATCTTTCAGGATTGTTAAAACCTTCTGGTTGTATCACATACAACCTTTCCTCAAAAAAAATCGTCGAGGAAACAATGTTTTGACATCCTATCTGCAAGATTTCATAAATAATGCAGTAATCGCTAATATAATTCCAACAGACTCTTAGCATCGCTACGAGTGAAAGTCTCATCGTAGTCAACTCCTTGAACTTGTCAGAAAACATCTTAACGACAAGTCGAGCTTTCTTAATGGTGATACTTACCATCATTGTTCGTCTTCCTTTTAAAATCCATATGTACCTAACAGCCTTACGACCATCAAGTAGTTCTTCCAAAGTCTACACTTTGTTTTCATATATGGATCCTCTCTCGGATTATATGGCCTCGAGCCATTTTGGAATCCAGGCCCACCATCGCTTCTCCATAGCTCGTAGGTTCATTGTTGTCTAGCAACATGACTTCCAAGGCAGGATTACGTACCACTCTGAAGTAGTACGCATCCTTGTCATCCCACGAGGTTTGGTAGTGACTTGATCTGAAGTTCCATGATCACTATCATAAGCTTCCACTTCAATTGGTGTAGGTGCCACAGGAACAACTCCCTGTGCCCTGCCACACACTAGTTGAAGAGACGGTTCAATAACCTCATCAAGTCTCCACCATCCTCCCACTCAATTCTTTCGAGAGAAACTTTTTCCTCGAGAAAGGACCCGATTCTAGAAACAATCCCTTATTGCTTTTGGATCTGAGACAGGAGGTATACCCAACTGTTTTGGGTGTCCTATGAAGATGCATTTATCCGCTTTGGGTTCGAGCTTATCAGCCTGAAACTTTTTCACATAAGCGTCGCAGCCCCAAACTTTTAAGAAATGACAGCTTATACGGTGTCATCTCATCGGAATTACGTGGTGCCCTATTTAAAGTGAATGTGGTTGTCTCTAATGCCTAACCCATAAACTATCGTGGTAATTCGATAAGAGACATCATGGTATGCATCATATCCAATAGGGTGCAGTTATGATGTTCGGACACACCATCACACTATGGTGTTCTAGGTTGTATTAGTTGTGAAACAATTTCCACAATGTCTTAATTCTGTGCCAAACTCGTAATTCAGATATTCATCTCTATGATCATATCATAGATATTTTATCCTCTTGTCACGACGATCTTTCAACTTCACCCTGAAATTACTTGAACCTTTAAATAATTCAGACTCGTGATTCATCAAGTAAATATACTCAACATCTACTCAAATCATCTGTGAAGTAAGAACATAACGATATCCACTACACGCCTCAGCACTCATTGGACTGCACACATCAAAATGTATTACTTCCAACAAGTTGCTTTCTAGTTCCATTTTACTGAAAACGAGGCTTTCAGTCATCTTGCCCATGTGGTATGATTTGCATGTCTCAAGTGATTCAAAATCAAGTGAGTCCAAACGGTCCATTTGCATGGAGTTTCTTCATGCATATACACCAATATACATGGTTCGCATGTCTCAAACTTTTCAAAACGAGTGAGCCCAAAGATCCATCAACATGGAGCTTCTTCATGCGTTTTATACCGATATGACTTACGTGGTAGTGCCACAACTAGGTGGTACTATCATTACTATCTTATATCTTTTGGCATGAACATGTGTATCACTACGATCGAGATTCAATAAACCATTCATTTTAGGTGCAAGACCATTGAAGGTATTATTCAAATAAACAGAGTAACCATTATTCTCCTTAAATGAATAACCGTATCATGTCTATGCTCAACACAAACACCAATCTCGATGGTAGAGGGAGCGTGCGATGCTTGATCACATCAAGCTTGGAAAAACTTCCAACACATATTGCCAGCTCACCTTTAGCTAGTCTCCGTTTGCTCCGCGGCCTTTTATTTCGAGTTTACTAACATTTAGCAAATGAACCGGTATCTAATACCATGGTGCTACTAGGAGTACTAGTAAAGTACACATTAACACAATGTATATCCAATATACTTCTATCGACCTTGCCAGCCTTCTCATCTACCAAGTATCTAGGGTAATTCTGCTCCAGTGGCTGTTCCCCTTATTACAGAAGCACTTAGTCTCGGGTTTGGGTTCAACCTTGGGTTTCTTCACTAGAGCAGCAGCTGATTTGCCGTTTCATGAAGTATCCCTTTTTCCCTTGCCCTTCTTGAAACTAGTGGTTTCACCAACCATCAACAATTGATGCTCCTTCTTGATTTCTACTTTTATGGTGTCAAACATCGTGAATATCTCAAGGATCATCATATATGTCCCTGATATATTATAGTTCATCACGAAGCTCTAGCAGCTTGGTGGTAATGACTTCGGAGAAACATCACTATCTCATCTGGAAGATCAACTCCCACTCGATTCAAATGATTGTTGTACTCAGACAATCTGAGCACAAGATCAACAATTGAGCTTTTCTCCCTTAGTTTGCAGGCTAAGAAAATCGTCGGAGGTCTTATACCTCTTGACGTGGGCACGAGCCTGAAATCCCAATTTCAGCCCTCGAAACATCTCATATGTTTCGCGACGTTTCAAAACGTCTTCGGTACCTCAACTCTAAACCGTTTAACTGAACTATCACGTAGTTATCAAAATGTGTATGTCAGATGTTCGCAACATCCACAGACGACATTCGAGGCTCAGCACACTGAGCGGTGCATTAAGGACATAAGCCTTCTATGAAGCAATGAGGACAATCCTCAGTTTACGGACCTAGTCCGCATAATTGCTACTATCAACTTTCAACTAAATTTTCTCTACGAACATATCTAAATAGTAGAACTAAAGCGCGAGCTACGACATAATTTGCGAAGACCTTTTGACTATGTTCAGGATAATCAAGTTCATCTTATGAACTTCCACTTAGATAGACATCCCTCTAGTCATCTAAGTGATTACATGATCCGAGTCAACTAGGCCGTGTCCGATCATCACGTGAGACGGACTAGTCATCATCGGTGAACATCTTCATGTTGATCGTATCTATCATACGACTCATGCTCGACCTTTCGGTCCTCCGTGTTCCGAGGCCATGTCTGTACATGCTAGGCTCGTCAAGTCAACCTAAGTGTTTCGCATGTGTCCCGAGGCCATGTCTGTACATGCTAGGCTCGTCAACACCCGTTGTATTCGAACGTTAGAATCTATCACACCCGATCATCACGTGGTGCTTCGAAACGATGAACTTTCGCAACGGTGCACAGTTAGGGGGAACACTTTCTTGAAATTTTAATGAGGGATCATCTTATTTACTACCGTCATTCTAAGCAAATAAGATGCAAAAACATGATAAACATCACATGCAATCAAAAAGTGACATGATATGGCCAATATCATTTTGCTCCTTTTGATCTCCATCTTCGGGGCTCCATGATCATCGTTGTCACCGGCATGACACCATGATCTCCATCATCATGATCTCCATCATCGTGTCTTCATGAAGTTGTCTCGCCAACTATTACTTCTACTACTACAGCTAACAGTTAGCAATAAAGTAAAGTAATTACATGACGTTTATATTGACACGCAGGTCATAAATAAATTAAGACAACTCCTATGGCTCCTGCCGGTTGTCATACTCATCGACATGCAAGTCGTGATTCCTATTACAAGAACATGATCATCTCATACATCACATATATCATTCATCACATCCTTTGGCCATATCACATCACAAAACACTTGCTGCAAAAACAAGTTAGATGTCCTCTAATTGTTGTTGCAAGTTTTTACGTGGCTGCTATAGGTTTCTAGCAAGAACGTTTCTTACCTACGCCAAAACCACAACGTGAATTGCCAATTTCTATTTACCCTTCATAAGGACCCTGTTCATCGAATCCGATCCGACTAAAGTGGGAAAGACAGACACCCGCCAGCCACCTTATGCAACTAGTGCATGTCAGTCGGTGGAAACAGTCTCACGTAAGAGTACGTGTAAGGTCGGTCCGGGCCGCTTCATCCCACGATGCCGCCGAATCAAGATAAGACTAGTAACGGCAAGATAATTGACAATGTCGACGCCCACAACTACTTTGTGTTATACTAGTGCATAGTAACTACGCATAGACCTAGCTCATGATGCCACTGTTGGGGAACGTAGCAGAAATTCAAAATTTTCTATGCATCACCAAGATCAATCTATGGAGTAATCTAGCAACGAGGGGAAGGAGAGTGCATCTACATACCCTTGTAGATCGCTAAGCGGAAGCGTTCAAGTGAACGGGGTTGATGGAGTCGTACTCATCGTGATCCAAATCACCAATGATCCTAGTGCCGAACGGACGGCACCTCCGTGTTCAACACATGTACAGCCCGGTGACGTCTCCTACGCCCTGATCCAGCAAGGGGAGAAGGAGAGGTTGGGGAAGACTCCATCCAGCAGCAGTACGACGGCGTGGTGGTGGTGGAGGAGCATGGTACTCTAGTAGGGCTTCGCCAAGCACTGCAAGAGACGAGGAGGGAGAAGGGTAGGGCTGCGCCAAGAAGGAGATTGAATCGTGTCTCTGGCAGCCCAAAACCTCAAGTATATATAGGGGGAGGGGAGGGGCTGTGCCCCCACCTAGGTTTCCACCCCTAGGGGTGGCGGCCATCCCTAGATCCCATCTAGGGGGGCGGCCAAGGGGGGAGAGAGGGGGCACACCACTAGGTGGGCCTTAGGCCCATCTGAGCCTAGGGTTTGCCCCCTTCCACTCTCCCTTGCGCCTTGGGCCTTGGTGGGGGGCGCACCAGCCCACCTGGGGCTGATCCCCTCCCACACTTGGCCCATGCAGCCCTCCGGGGCTGGTGGCCCCACTTGGTGGACCCCCGGACCCCTCCGGTGGTCCCGGTACATTACCGATAAAACCTGAAACTTTTCTGGTGACCAAAACAGGACTTCCCATATATAAATCTTTACCTCCGGTCCATTCCAGAACTCCTCGTGACATCCGGGATCTCATCTGGGACTCCGAACAACATTCGGTAACCGCGTACATACTTTCCCTATAACCCTAGCGTCATCGAACCTTAAGTGTGTAGACCCTACGGGTTCGGGAACCATGCAGACATGGCCGAGACAACTCTCCGGTCAATAACCAACAGCGGGATCTGGATACCCATGCTGGCTCCCACATGCTCCACGATGATCTCATCGGATGAACCACGATGTCGAGGATTCGATCAATCCCGTATACAATTCCCTTTGTCTAGCGGTATTGTACTTGCCCGAGATTCGATCGTCGGTATCCCGATAGCTTGTTCAATCTCGTTACCGGCAAGTCTCTTTACTCGTTCCGTAACACATCATCCCGTGATCAACTCCTTGATCACATTGTGCACATTATGATAATGATGTCCTACCGAGTGGGCCCAGAGATACCTCTCCGTCACACGGAGTGACAAATCCCAGTCTCGATTCGTGCCAACCCAACAGACACTTTCGGAGATACCCGTAATGCACCTTTATAGCCACCCAGTTACGTTGTGACGTTTGGCACACCCAAAGTATTCCTACGGTATCCGGGAGTTGCACAATCTCATGGTCTAAGGAAATGATACTTGACATTAGAAAAGCTTTAGCATGCGAACTACACGATCTTGTGCTATGCTTAGGATTGGGTTTTGTCCATCACATCATTCTTCTAATGATGTGATCCCGTTATTAATGACATCCAATGTCCATGGTCAGGAAACCGTAACCATCTATTGATCAACGAGCTAGTCAACTAGAGGCTTACTAGGGACATGGTGTTGTCTATGTATCCACACATGTATCTGAGTTTCCTATCAATACAATTCTAGCATGGATAATAGACGATTATCATGAACAAGGAAATATAATAATAACTAATTTATTATTGCCTCTAGGGCATATTTCCAACAAAAACATGATCTAGGGGACTTGGAGTGGATGTCAAGAAACAATCGAGGAGGCCACGAGGCAGGGGCGCGCCTACCCCCCTGGGCGCGCCCTCCACCCTCGTGGGCCCATCGTTGCTCCACCGACCTACTTCTTCCTCCTATATATATCTACATACCCCACAAACATCCAGGAGCACCACGAAAACCTAATTCAACCGCCACAACCTTCTGTACCCAAGAGATCCCATCTTGGGGCCTTTTCCGGAGCTCCGCCGGAGGGGGCATTGATCACGGAGCGCCTCTACATCAACTCCATGGCCCCTCCGATGATGTATGAGTAGTTTACTTCAGACCTTCGGGTCCATAGCTAGTAGCTAGATGGCTTTTTCTCTCTCTCTTTGGATCTCAAAACAAAGTTCTCCTCGATCTTCTTGGAGATCTATTCGATGTAACTCTTTTTGCAGTGTGTTTGTCGAGATCCGATGAATTGTGGGTTTATGATCAAGTCTATCTATGAACAATATTTGAATCTTCTCTGAATTCTTTTATGTATGATTGATTATCTTTGCAAGTCTCTTCAAATTATCAGTTTGGTTTGGCCTACTAGATTGATCTTTCTTGCAATGGGAGAAGTGCTTAGCTTTGGGTTCAATCTTGCGGTGCTCGATCCCAGTGACAGAAAGGGAAACGACACGTATTGTATTGTTGCCATCGAGGATAAAAAGATGGGGTTTATATCATATTGCATGAGTTTATCCCTCTACATCATGTCATCTTGCTTAAGGCATTACTCTATTCTTATGAACTTAATACTCTAGATGCATGCTGGATAGCGGTCGATGTGTGGAGTAATAGTAGTAGGTGCAGGAAGGAGTCGGTCGACTTGTCACGGACGTGATGCCTATATACATGATCTTACCTAGATATTCTCATAATTATTCGCTTTTCTATCAATTGCTCGATAGTAATTTGTTCACCCACCATAATATTTATGCTATCTTGAGAGAAGCCACTAGTGAAACCTATGGCCCCTGGGTCTATTCTCCATCATACAAGTTTCCAATCTATTTTATTTTGCAATCTTTACTTTCAATCTATATCATAAAAATACCAAAAATATTTATCTTATTATTATTATCTCTATCAGATCTCACTCTTGCAAGTGGCCGTGAAGGGATTGACAACCCCTTTATCGCGTTGGTTGCGAGGTTCTTATTTGTTTGTGTAGGTACGAGGTGACTCGTGCATGGTCTCCTACTAGATTGATACCTTGGTTCTCAAAAACTGAGGGAAATACTTACGCTGCTTTGCTGCATCACCCTTTCCTCTTCAACGGAAAACCAACGCATGCTCAAGAGGTAGCAAGAAGGATTTCTGGCGCCGTTGCCAGGGAGATCTATGGCAAGTCAAGACATACCAAGTACCCATCACAACTCTTATCCTTCGCATTACATTATTTGCCATTTGCCTCTCGTTTTCCTCTCCCCCACTTCACCCTTGCCGTTTTATTCGCCCTCTTTTTCTGTTCCCCTTCTCTTTTCTCTTGCCTCTTGTTGCTTGTTGCCCTTATGGCTTTACCAAAAGGAGTTGATCCTCACCTTAGAAGGTTGGAAGAAATCGAAAACAATGTTAGAAGTTGTATGTCCTTGAAGTTTGAGCATAATAATTTCTTTAGAAACGAGCTTAAAGAACAAAAAAGTTTTATCGCTTTCATGAATAAAGAGCTCGATGATTTGTCTAAGGAATTTTATGGTTTGAAATCTCAGCTTGCTCATGTTGAAAAATTAATTGCTAAAATCTCGGATAAGCAGGCCACCTTAGTTAATAAGATGGCCGCTAAACCGGAAAGTTTTCATGATAATAAAGATGATGATCTAAAAGTGATTGATGTGTCCCCAATTAAATCCTTGTTTTGCAATATGAATCTTGATAATGATGGGCTGAAGATGAGTCAACTTTAGTTAGAAGGCGTCCCAATGATTCAGAGTTTTTAGATCTTGATGCAAAATTGATAAAAGTGGGATTGAAGAGGTTAAAACTTTAAATAGAAATGAACCCACTATCTTGGATTTTAAGGAATTTAATTATGATAATTGCTCTTTGATAGATTGTATTTCCTTGTTGCAATCCATGCTAAATTCTCCTCATGCTTATAGTCAAAATAAATCTTTTACTAAACATATCGTTGATGCTTTGATGCAATCTTATGAAGAAAAACTTGAGTTGGAAGTTTCTATCTCTAGAAAACTTTATGATGAGTGGGAACCTACAATTAAAATTAAAATTAAAGATCATGAATGCTATGCTTTGTGTGATTTGGGTGCTACTGTTTCCACGATCCCAAAAACTTTGTATGATTTGCTAGGTTTCCGTGAATTTGATGATTGTTCTTTAAACTTGCACCTTGCGGATTCCACTATTAAGAAACCTATGGGAAAGATTAATGATGTTATTATTGTTCCAAATAGGAATTGTGTGCCCATAGATTTCATTGTTCTTGATATAGATTGCAATCCTTCATGTCCTATTATTCTTGGTAGACCTTTCCTTAGAATGATTGGTGCAATTATTGATATGAAGGAAGGGAATATTAGATTCCAATTTCCGTTAAGGATAGGCATGGAACACTTCCCTAGAAAGAAAATTAAATTACCATATGAATCTATTATGAGAGCCACTTATGGATTGCCTACCAAAGATGGCAATACCTAGATCTATCTTCGCTTTTATGCCTAGCTAGGGGCGTTAAACGATAGCGCTTGTTGGGGGGCAACCCAATTTTATTTTTATTCCTTGATTTTAGTTCCTATTTAGTAATAAATAATTTATCTAGACTCTGTTTTGGTTATATTTTTTGTGTTTAACTAGTGTTTGTGCCAAGTAGAACCGTTGGGAAGACTTGGGGAAAGTCTTTTTGATCTTGCTGTAAAAAACAGAAACTTTAGCGCTCACGAGAATTGCTGTCATTTTTTATTGGGGAGTGATATTTAGTTAATTCGTTTTGCAGATGATTAAAAGATAAATTACTCACATCCAGAAATTTATTTTAGAATTTTTGGGGTTCCAGAAGTTTGCATTAGTTACAGATTACTACAGACTGTTCTGTTTTTGACAGATTCTGTTTTTCGTGTGTTGTTTGCTTATTTTGATGAATCTATGGCTGGTAATGGAGTTTATAAACCATATAAAAGTTGTAATACAGTAGGTTTAACACCAAAATGAATAAAAAATGAGTTCATTACAGTACCTTGAAGTGGTGTTTTGTTTTCTTTCGCTAACGGAGCTCACGAAGATTTTCTTTTAAGTTTTGTGTTGTGAAGTTTTCAAGTTTTGGGTAAAGATGTGATGGATTATGGAACAAGGAGTGTCAAGAGGTTAAGATTGGGGATGCCCAAGGCACCCCAAGGTAAATCAAAGGACACCAAAAAGCCTGAGCTTGGGGATGCCCTGGAAGGCATTCGCTCTTTTGTCTTCGTTCATCGATAACTTTACTTGGAGCTATTTTTTTATTCACCACATGATATGTGTTTTGTTTGGAGCATGTTGTATGATTTGAGTATTTGATTTTTAGTTTAACACAATCATCCTTGCTGTACACACCTTTTGAGAGAGACACACATGAATCGGAATTTATTAGAATACTCTATGTGCTTCACTTATATCTTTTGAGCTATATAGTTTTTGCTCTAGTGCTTCACTTATATCTTTTAGAGCATGGTGGTGGTTTCATTTTATAGAAATAATTGATCTCTCATGCTTCATTTATATTATTTTGAGAGTCCTTTAGAACAACATGGTAATTTGCTTTTAGGAATAATAAAAACTTTCATATAAGTGCATTGAATACTATGAGAAGTTTGATACTTGATAATTGTTTTGAGATATGGAGATGGTGATATTAGAGTTATGCTAGTTGAGTAGTTGTGAATTTGATAAATACTTGTGTTGAAGTTTGTGATTCCCGTAGCATGCACGTATGGTGAACCGTTATGTGATGAAGTCGGAGCATGATTTATTTATTGATTGCCTTCCTTATGAGTGGCGGTTGGGGACGAGCGATGGTCTTTTCCTACCAATCTATCCCCCTAGGAGCATGCGCGTAGTACTTTGTTTCGATAACTAATAGATTTTTGCAATAAGTATGTGAGTTCTTTATGACTAATGTTGAGTCCATGGATTATACGCATCCTCATCCTTCCACATTTGCTAGCCTCTCTATTACCGCGCACTTTTCGCGGGTATTATACACCCACCATATACCTTCCTCAAAACAGCCACCGTACCTACCTATTATGGTATTTCATAGCCATTCCGAGATATATTGCCATGCAACTTTACACCGTTCCGTTTGTTATGACACGCTTCATCATTGTCATATTGCATTGCATGATCATGTAGTTGACATCGTATTTGTGGCAAAGACACCTCTCTTAATTTCCATACATGTCACTCTTGATTCATTGCACATCCCGGTACACCGCCAGAGGCATTCACATAGAGTCATATTTTGTTCTAATTCTTGAGTTGTAAGTAAAAAGAAGTGTGGTGATCATCATTATTAGAGCATTGTCCTAGTGAGGAAAGGATGATGGAGACTATGATTCCCCACAAGTCGGGATGAGACTCTGGACGAAAAAAAGAGAGAAAAAAGGCCAAAAAAAGAAAGAAGGCCCAAATAAAAAAAGAAAAAAATGAGAGAAAAAGAGAGAAGGGACAATGTTACCATCCTTTTTCCACACTTGTGCTTCAAAGTAGCACCATGATCTTCATAATAGAGAGTCTCCTATGTGGTCACTTGCATAAACTAGTGGGAATTTTACATTATAGAACTTGGCTTGTATATTCCAATGATAGGCTTCCTCAAATTGCCCTAGGTCTTTGTGAGCAAGCGAGTTGGATGCACACCCACTTAATTACTTTTGTTGAGCTTTCATACACTTATAGCCCTAGTGCATCCGTTGCATGGCAATCCCTACTCACTCACATTGATATCTATTGATGGGCATCTCCATAGCCCGTTGATATGCCTAGTTGAGGTGAGATTATCTTCTCCTTTTTGTCTTCTCCACAACCACCATTCTATTCCACCATAGTGCTATGTCCATGGCTCATGCTCATGTATTGCGTGAAAGTTGAAAAAGTTCGAGAACATCAAAAGTATGACACAATTGCTTGGCTTGTCATCGGGGTTGTGCATGATTTAATATTTTGTGTGATGAAGATAGAGCATAACTAGACTATATGATTTTGTAGGGATAACTTTCTTTGGCCATGTTATTTTGAGAAGAAATGATTGCTTAGTTAGTATGCTTGAAGTATTATTATTTTTATGTCAATATTAAACTTTTATCTTGAATCTTTTGGATATGAACATTCATGCCACAATAAATAAAATTACATTGAAAAATATGTTAGGAAGCACTCCACATCAAAAATTCCGTTTTTATCATTTACCTACTCGAGGACGAGCAGGAATTAAGCTTGGGGATGCTTGATACGTCTCCAACGTATCTCTAATTTTTGATTGTTCCATGCTATTATATTATCTATTTTGGATGTTAATGGGCTTTATTTTACACTTTTATATTATTTTTGGGATTAACCTATTAACCGGAGGCCCAACCCAAATTGTTGTTTTTTTGCCTATTTCAGTGTTTCTAGAAAAGGAATATCAAACGTAGTCCAAACGGAATGAAACCTTCGGGAGCGTTATTTTTGGAACAAACGTGATCCAGGGGACTTGGAGTGGACGTCAAGAAACAATCGAGGAGGCCACGAGGCAGGGGGCGCGCCTACCCCCTAGGCGCTCCCTCCACCCTCATGGGCCCCTCATTGCTCCACCGACCTACTTCTTCCTCCTATATATATCTACGTACTCCGCAAACATCTAGGAGCACCATGAAAACCTAATTCCACCGCTACAACCTTCTGTACCCAAAAGATCCCATCTTGGGGTCTTTTCCGGAGCTCCGCCGGAGGGGGCATTGATCATGGAGGGCCTCTACATCAACTCCATGGCCCCTCCAATGATGTGTGAGTAGTTTACTTCAGACCTTCGGGTCCATAGCTAGTAGCTAGATGGCTTCTTCTCTCTCTTTGGATCTCAATGCATAGTTCTCCTCGATCTTCTTGGAGATCTATTCGATGTAACTCTTTTTGCGGTGTGTTTGTCGAGATCCGATGAATTGTGGGTTTATGATCAAGTCTATCTATGAACAATATTTGAATCTTCTCTGAATTCTTTTATGTATGATTGGTTATCTTTGCAAGTCTCTTCGAATTATCAGTTCGGTTTGGCCTACTAGATTGATCTTCCTTGCAATGGGAGAAGTGCTTAGCTTTGGGTTCAATCTTGCGGTGCTCGATCCTAGTGACAGAAAGGGAAATGACACGTATTGTATTGTTGCCATCGAGGATAAAAAGATGGGGTTTATATCATATTGCATGAGTTTATCCCTCTACATCATGTCATCTTACTTAAGGCGTTACTCTGTTCTTATAAACTTAATACTCTAGATGCATGTTGGATAGCGGTCGATGTGTGGAGTAATAGTAGTAGATGCAGGAAGGAGTCGTTCTACTTGTCACGGACGTGATGCCTATATACATGATCATACCTAGATATTCCCATAATTATTCGCTTTTCTATCAATTGCTCGACAGTAATTTGTTCACCCACCGTAATACTTATGCTATCTTGAGAGAAGCCACTAGTGAAACCTATGGCCCCCGGGTCTATTCTCCATCATACAAGTTTCCAATCTATTTTATTTTGCGATCTTTACTTTCAATCTATATCATAAAAATACCAAAAATATTTATCTTATTATTATTATCTATATCAGATCTCATTCTTGCAAGTGGCCGTGAAGGGATTGACAACCCATTTATCGCGTTGGTTGCGAGGTTCTTATTTGTTTGTGTAGGTACGAGGTGACTCGCACATGGTCTCCTACTGAATTGATACTTTGGTTCTAAAAAACTGAGGGAAATACTTACGCTGATTTGCTGGATAACCCTTTCCTCTTCAAGGGAAAACCTACGTATGCTCAAGAGGTAGCAACCACACATGTTGTTGTAGTGTATTTGAATGATGCTCTCTCTCTCTCTGTGTGTGTGTGTGTCCTTAGTGGGTCTTTGGTACATGCATATCATTGTGAAGTGGGGATTTGAGGTATTACGGCGAAAAAAGCTATCTATCACCTTAGTGGATTGTTGGTACGAAGAACATCAGGGACCCCAAGAGTTTTAAGCCCCGTACATGGGGAGACCCTTAATCATTGTCGCCTCAGCGACATGCATAAGGATGGTGGTTGCATGCGTGATACGGAGCTGCCACGGTATGTAAATGTCTTCATTTGGCTCCGCCTATACGCAAAGACATATAACATGGCTTTCATATCAAACCAACAGTTGTGTACCTACGCTACTA
Organism: Triticum dicoccoides; assembly: GCF_002162155.2. Lineage (NCBI taxonomy): Eukaryota > Viridiplantae > Streptophyta > Magnoliopsida > Poales > Poaceae > Triticum > Triticum dicoccoides. The sequence continues at coordinate 382,845,786 of NC_041382.1, read as the reverse complement.
TCTTAAATACTAGTAGTGATGAATCTGACCCCCCCCCCCCGAACGCCTTTATTACTGGAGCACATGTTAGCTTAGTCTTGTTTCTTTTTATTACTATTTTACCTTTCTATTCGTAGTTACTTAATTCCATTATTTACCATTTCTCCAGCAATCGATAAAGTAAACCATTTCCAAACTACGCTATGAGTGCGAACATAACTGCGCACATGGCAATGTAGTTGCGGGGCTAGTAGTTGCTTTCCTTGGCTCTCTTGGGTTCGATATAAAACTGGGTTGAAAATACTCCCCGAGAATTATGCTTGTCAACTAGTCATGTGCACTTGCAGGACATCGATGCCCATAGACCATGTAACCTTGCCCATGAGCTTCTACTCGCTTTCCTGATCGTGCCTTCAAAAGGAAATGACGAGTGATGTCGTGAACTGATGCCTATGCCACCATCTTCTCTGCTTTCGATGATGGGCTGCTGCCCATCAATCTCCTCCGATGAAAGATCTTTGTCTTCCTTGACGACGTGCACAGATATGCCATGGTGGTCTTTGCCAACCTAAGCCTTTTTGAGAATTCATGCATCCTTGGAGCTATCACGCCAAGCTGGCTTACTTCCGCCCTACCGCTTCAATTTCTATCTCTTTTAACAGAAGGAGCGCCTGAAGGCGCCATTCATTGAACTTTCATACACATCTTACATCATGGATACAGAATCCATTGTTTACAAAGTTGCTCAAAGCTAGCAATGTTGGGGAACGTTGCAGAAAACAAAAATTTTCCTACTCGTTTCACCAAGATCATCTAGGAGTTCATCTAGCAACGAGTGATTAGATGCATCTACATACCTTTGTAGATCGCGCACGGAAGCGTTCAAAAGAACGGTGATGATGTAGTCGTACTCGACGTGATCCAAATCACCGATGACCAGCGCCGAACGGACGGCACCTCCGCGTTCAACACACGTACGGAACAGCCACGTCTCCTCCTTCTTGATCCAGCAAGGGAGGGAGGAGAGGTTGAGGGAGATGGCACCAGCAGCAGCACGACGGCGTGGTGTTGATGGAGCTGCAGTACTCCGGCAGAGCTTCGCTAAGCACTATGGAGGTGGAGGAGGTGTTGGGGAGGGAGAAGGAGGCAACCAAAGGCCAAGGCGTTCAGGTATGAAGTCCCTCCTCTCCCCCACTATATATAGGAGGGCCAAGGGGGGGTGGTGCGCAGCCTAGGAGATCCAATCTCCTATGGCCGGCGGCCAAGGGGAGGTTTCCCTCCCCCCCAAGGCACCTAGGAGGTGCCTTCCCCTCCTAGGACTCTTTCCCCCTTAAACCCTAGGCGCATGGGCCTATGTGGGGCTGGTGCCCTTGGCCCATTAGGCCAAGGCGCACCCCCTACAGCCCATGTGGCCCCCCGGGACAGGTGGACCCACCCGGTGGACCCCCGGGACCCTTCCGGTGGTCCCGGTACAATACCGATAACCCCGAAACTTGTCCCGATGCCCGAAACAGGACTTCCCATATATAAATCTTTACCTCCGGACCATTCCGGAACTCCTCGTGACGTTCGGGATCTCATCCGGGACTCCGAACAACATTCGGGTTACTGCATATACATATCCCTACAACCCTAGCGTAACCGAACCTTAAGTGTGTAGACCCTACGGGTTCGGGAGACAAGCAGACATGACCGAGACGACTCTCCGGTCAATAACCAACAGCGGGATCTGGATACCCATGTTGGCTCCCACATGCTCCACGATGATCTCATCGGATGAACCACGATGTCGAGGATTCAATCAACCCCGTACGCTATTCCCTTTGTCTATCGATATGTTACTTGCCCGAGATTCGATCGTCGGTATCCCAATACCTCGTTCAATCTCGTTACCAGCAAGTCACTTTACTCGTACCGTAATGCATGATCCCGTGACCAGACACTTGGTCACTCTGAGCTCATTATGATGATGCATTACCGAGTGGGCCCAGTGATACCTCTCCGTCATACGGAGTGACAAATCCTAGTCTTGATCCATGTCACCCAACAGACACTTTCGGAGGTGCCCGTAGTCTACCTTTATAGTCACCCAGTTACGTTATGACGTTTGGCATACCCAAAGCACTCCTACGGTATCCGGGAGTTACACGATCTCATGGTCTAAGGAAAAGATACTTGACATTGGAAAACTCTAGCAAACGAACTTATACGATCTTGTGCTATGTTTAGGGTCTTGTCCATCACATCATTCTCCTAATGATGTGATCTCGTTATCAATGACATCCAGTGTCCATAGTCAGGAAACCATGACTATCTGTTGATCAACGAGCTAGTCAACTAGAGGCTCACTAGGGACATGTTGATGTCTATTATTCACACATGTATTACGATTTCCGAATAACACAATTATAGCATGAATAAAGACAATTATCATGAACAAGGAAATATAATAATAATGCTTTTATTATTGCCTCTAGGGCATATTTCCAACAGTCTCCCACTTGCACTAGAGTCAATAATCTAGTTACATTGTGATGAATCGAACACCCATGGAATTCTGGTGTTGATCATGTTTTGCTCTAGGGAGAGGTTTAGTCAACGGATCTGCTACATTCAGGTCCGTATGTACTTTACAAATCTCTATGTCTCCATCTTGAACATTTTCACGAATGGAGTTGAAGCGACGCTTGATGTGCCTTGTCTTCTTGTGAAACCTGGGCTCCTTGGCAAGTGCAATAGCTCCAGTGTTGTCACAGAAGAGCTTGATCGGCCCCGACGCATTGGGTATGACTCCTAGGTCGGTGATGAACTCCTTCACCCATATTGCTTCATGTGCTGCCTCCGAGGCTGCCATGTACTTCGCTTCACATGTAGATCCCGCCACGACGCTTTGCTTGCAACTGCACCAGCTTACTGCCCCACCATTCAAAATATACACGTATCCGGTTTGTGACTTAGAGTCATCCAGATCTGTGTCGAAGCTAGCGTCGACGTAACCCTTTACGACGAGCTCTTCGTCACCTCCATAAATGAGAAACATTTCCTTAGTCCTTTTCAGGTACTTCAGGATATTCTTGACCGCTGTCCAGTGTTCCTTGCCAGGATTACTTTGGTACCTTCCTACCAAACTTACGGCAAGGTTAACATCAGGTCTGGTACACAACATGGCATACATAATAGAACCTATGGCTGAGGCATAGGGGATGACGCTCATCTCTTCTATATCTTCTGCCGTGGTCGGACATTGAGCTGAGCTCAATTTCATACCTTGCAACACAGGCAAGAACCCCTTCTTGGATTGATTCATATTGAACTTCTTCAATATCTTATCAAGGTATGTGCTTTGTGAAAGACCTATGAGGCGTCTCGATCTATCTCTATAGATTTTGATGCCTAATATATAAGCAGCTTCTCCAAGGTCCTTCATTGAAAAACTTTTATTCAAGTAGGCCTTGATGCTGTCCAAGAGTTCTATATCATTTCCCATCAACAGTATGTCATCTACATATAATATGAGAAATGCTACAGAGCTCCCACTCACTTTCTTGTAAACGCAGGCTTCTCCATAAGTCTGTGTAAACCCAAACGCTTTGATCATCTCATCAAAGCGAATGTTCCCACTCCGAGATGCTTGCACCAGCCCATAAATCGAGCGTTGGAGCTTGCACACTTTGTCAGCATTCTTAGGATCGACAAAACCTTCCGGCTGCATCATATACAATTCTTCCTTAAGGAAACCATTAAGGAATGCCGTTTTGACGTCCATTTGCCATATTTCGTAATCATAGAATGCGGCAATTGCTAACATGATTCGGACGGACTTCAGCTTCGCTACCGGTGAGAAAGTCGCATCGTAGTCAACCCCTTGAACTTGTCGATAACCCTTAGCGACAAGCCGAGCTTTATAGATGGTCACATTACCATCCGCGTCTGTCTTCCTCTTAAAGATCCATTTATTTTCTATGGCTCGCCGCTCAACGGGCAAGTCAGTCAAAGTCCATACTTTGTTTTCATACATGGATCCTATCTCGGATTTCATGGCTTCCAGCCACTTGTCGGAATCCGGGCCCGCCATTGCTTCTTCATAGTTCGAAGGTTCACCGTTGTCTAACAGCATGATTTCCAAGACAGGGTTGCCGTACCACTCTGGTGCGGAACGTGTCCTTGTGGACCTTCGAATTTCAGTAGGGGCTTGATCAGAAGTATCTTGATCATTGTCATTGACTCCCTCTCTAGTCGGTGCAGGCACCTCAGGAACATTTTCTTGAGTTGCGCCATTTTCCGGTTCAAGAGGTAATACTTCATCAAGCTCTACTTTCCTCCCACTTACTTCTTTCGAGAGAAACTCTTTCTCCAGAAAGGACCCTTTCTTGGCAACAAAGATCTTGCCTTCAGATCTGAGGTAGAAGGTGTACCCAATAGTTTCTTTTGGGTATCCTATGAAGACGCATTTTTTCCGACTTGGGTTCGAGCTTTTCAGGTTGAAGTTTCTTGACATAAGCATCGCATCCCCAAACTTTTAGAAACGACAGCTTAGGTTTCTTTCCAAACCATAATTCATACGGTGTCGTCTCAACGGATTTCGACGGAGCCCTATTTAAAGTGAATGCGACAGTCTCTAAAGCATAGCCCCAAAAAGAAAGCGGTAAATCGGTAAGAGACATCATAGATCGCACCATATCTAACAGAGTGCGATTACGACGTTCGGACACACCATTACGCTGAGGTGTTCCAGGCGGCGTGAGTTGTGAAACTATTCCACATTTTCTTAAGTGTGTCCCAAACTCGTGACTCAAGTATTCTCCTCCACGATCTGATCGTAGAAACTTGATTTTCCTGTCACGTTGATTTTCAACCTCACTCTGAAATTCCTTGAACTTTTCAAAGGTTTCAGACTTGTGTTTCATTAAGTAGATATACCCATACCTACTTAAATCATCAGTGAGGGTGAGAACATAACGATAGCCACCGCGAGCCTCAACACTCATCGGACCGCACACATCAGTATGTATGATTTCCAATAAGTCGGTTGCTCGCTCCATTGTTCCTAAGAACGGAGTCTTGGTCATTTTACCCATAAGGCATGGTTCGCACGTGTCAAATGATTCATAATCAAGAGACTCTAAAAGTCCATCAGCATGGAGCTTCTTCATGCGTTTGACACCTATGTGACCAAGGCGGCAGTGCCACAAGTATGTGGGACTATCATTATCAACCTTACTTCTTTTGGTACTCACATTATGAACATGTGTAGCATCACGTTCGAGATTCATAAAGAATAAACCATTCACCATAGGAGCATGACCATAAAACATATCTCTCATAAAAATGGAACAACCATTATTCTCAGATTTAAAAGAGTAGCCATCTCGAATTAAACGAGATCCCGATACAATGTTCATGCTCAAAGCTGGCACTAAATAACAATTATTAAGGTTTAAAACTAATCCCGAAGGGAGATGCAGAGGTAGCGTGCCGACGGCGATCACATTGACCTTGGAACCATTCCCGACGCGCATCGTCACCTCATCCTTTGCCAGTTTCCGCTTATTCCGCAGCCCCTGCTTTGAGTTACAAATGTGAGCAACTGCACCGGTATCAAATACCCAGGAGCCACTACGGGCACTAGTAAGGTACACATCAATTACATGTATATCACATATACCTTTGGTTTTGCCGGCCTTCTTATCCGCTAAGTACTTAGGGCAGTTCCGCTTCCAGTGACCGCTTCCCTTGCAATAAAAGCACTCAGTCTCGGGCTTGGGTCCATTCTTTGGCTTCTTCCCGGCAGCTTGCTTGCCGGGCGCGGCAACCTCCTTGCCGTCCTTCTTGAAGTTCCTTTTACCCTTGCCTTTCTTGAACTTAGTGGTTTTATTGACCATCAACACTTGATGTTCCTTCCTGACTTCTACCTCTGCTGATTTCAGCATAGCAAATACTTCAGGAATGGTCTTTTCCATCCCCTGCATATTGAAGTTCATCACAAAGCTCTTGTAGCTTGGTGGAAGCGACTGGAGGATTCTGTCAATGACCGCATCATCCGGGAGATTAACTCCCAGCTGAGTCAAGCGGTTATGCAACACAGACATAGTGAGTATGTGCTCACTGACAGAACTGTTTTCCTCCATCTTACAGCTGAAGAATTTGTCGGAGACTTCATATCTCTCGACCCGGGCATGAGCTTGGAAAACCATTTTCAGCTCTTCGAACATCTCATATGCTCCATGTCTCTCAAAACGCTTTTGGAGCCCCGGCTCTAGGCTGTAAAGCATGCCGCACTGAACGAGGGAGTAGTCATCGAATCGTGCCTGCCAAGCGTTCATAACATCTTGTTCTGCAGGGAGAATGGGTGCGTCACCAAGCGGTGCTTGTAGGACATAATCTTTCTTGGCAGCTATGAGGATGATCCTCAGGTTCCGGACCCAGTCCGTATAGTTGCTGCCATCGTCTTTCAGCTTAGTTTTCTCTAGGAGCGCGTTGAAGTTGAGGACTACGTTGGCCATTTGATCTACAAGACATATTGCAAAGATTTTAGACTAAGTTCATGCTAATTAAGTTCAACTAATCAAATTATTAGTGAACTCCCACTTAGATTAGACATCCCTCTAGTCATCTAAGTATTACATGATCCGAGTTAAACTAGACCGTGTCCGATCATCACGTGAGACGGACTAGTCAACATCGGTGAACATCTTCATGTTGATCGTATCTTCTATACGACTCATGCTCGACCTTTCGGTCTTCTGTGTTCCGAGGCCATGTCTGTACATGCTAGGCTCGTCAAGTCAACCTAAGTGTTTGCATGTGTAAATCTGTCTTACACCCGTTGTATGTGAACGTCTGAATAAAACACCCGATCATCACGTGGTGTTTTGAAACAGCGAACTGTCGCAACGGTGCATAGTTAGGGGGAACACTTCTTGAATTTATTGTGAGGGATCATCTTATTTACTACCGTCATTCTAAGTAAACAAGATGCAAAACATGATAAACATCACATGCAATCAAATAATAAACGTGACATGATATGGCCAATATCACATAGCTCCTTTGATCTCCATCTTGGGGCTCCATGATCATCTTGTCACCGGCTTGACACCATGATCTCCATCATCATGATCTCCATCATCGTGTCTCCATGAAGTTGCTCGCCAACTATTACTTCTACTACTATGGCTAACGCGTTTAGCAATAAAGTAAAGTAATTTACATGGCGTTTCTTGATGACACGCAGGTCATATAAAAGAATAAAGACAACTCCTATGGCTCCTGCCGGTTGTCATACTCATCGACATGCAAGTCGTGATTCCTATTACAATAGCATGAACATCTCATACATCACATATAGATCATTCATCATTCATCACAACTTTGGCCATATCATATCACAAACCACTTGCTGCAAAAACAAGTTAGACGTCCTCTAATTGTTGTTGCAAGTTTTACGTGGCTGAATTAGGGTTCTAGCAAGAACGTTTTCTTACCTACGTTAAAGCCACAACGTGATTTGGCAACTTCTATTTACCCTTCATAAGGACCCTGTTCATCGATTCCGCTCCAACTAAAGTAGGAGAGACAGACACCCGCCAGCCACCTTATGCAACTAGTGCATGTTAGTCGGTGGAACCGGTCTCACGTAAGCGTACGTGTAAGGTTGGTCCGGGCCACTTCATCCCACAATACCGCTGAAGCAAGAAAGGACTAGTAACGGCAAGAAAGTTGACAAATCTACGCCCACAACAAATTGTGTTCTACTCGCGCAAGAAGAACTACGCATAGACCTAGCTCATGATGCCACTGATGGGGAACGTTGCAGAAAACAAAAATTTTCCTACTCGTTTCACCAAGATCATCTAGGAGTTCATCTAGCAACGAGTGATTAGATGCATCTACATACCTTTGTAGATCGCGAGCGGAAGCGTTCAAAAGAACGGTGATGATGTAGTCGTACTCGACGTGATCCAAATCACCGATGACCAGCGCCGAACGGACGGCACCTCCGCGTTCAACACACGTACGGGACGGGAGACGTCTCCTCCTTCTTGATCCAGCAAGGGGGAAGGAGAGGTTGATGAAGATCCAGCAGCACGACGGCGTGGTGGTGGATGCAGGGCGTCACAGCAGCAGGGCTTCGCCGAGACTACGAGGGAGAGACGTAACGGGGGAGGTGGAGGCGCCAGGGGCTGGTGTGTGAAGTCCCTCCTCTCCCCCACTATATATAGGGGTGCCAAGGGGGGTGGCCGGCCCTAGTAGATGAGATCTACTAGGGGGGGGCGGCGGCCTAGGGGAGGTTTCCCTCCCCCCCCAAGGCACCTAGGGGTGCCTTCCACCACTAGGACTCCTCCTAGGGGGAAACCCTAGGCGCATGGGCCTATAGGGGCTGGTGCCCTTGGCCCATCTAGGCCAAGGCGCACCCCCTACAGCCCATGTGGCCCCCCGGGACAGGTGGCCCCACCCGGTGGACCCCCGGGACCCTTCCGGTGGTCCCGGTACAATACCGATAACCCCGAAACTTGTCCCGATGCCCGAAATAGCACTTCCTATATATAATTCTTTACCTCCGGACCATTCCGAAACTCCTCGTGACGTCCGGGATCTCATCCGGGACTCCGAACAACATTCGGGTTACTGCATATACATATCCCTACAACCCTAGCGTAACCGAACCTTAAGTGTGTAGACCCTACGGGTTCGGGAGACAAGCAGACATGACCGAGACGACTCTCCGGTCAATAACCAACAGCGGGATCTGGATACCCATGTTGGCTCCCACATGCTCCACGATGATCTCATCGGATGAACCACGATGTCGAGGATTTAATCAATCCCGTACGCTATTCCCTTTGTCTATCGATATGTTACTTGCCCGAGATTCGATCGTCGGTATCCCAATACCTCGTTCAATCTCGTTACCGGCAAGTCACTTTACTCGTACCGTAATGCATGATCCCGTGACCAGACACTTGGTCACTCTGAGCTCATTATGATGATGCATTACCGAGTGGGCCCAGTGATACCTCTCCGTCATACGGAGTGACAAATCCCAGTCTTGATCCATGTCACCCAACAGACACTTTCGGAGATACCCGCAGTCTACCTTTATAGTCACCCAGTTACGTTGTGACGTTTGGCATACCCAAAGCACTCCTACAGTATCCGGGAGTTACACGATCTCATGGTCTAAGGAAAAGATACTTGACATTAGAAAACTCTAGCAAACGAACTATACGATCTTATGCTATGTTTAGGATTGGGTCTTGTCCATCACATCATTCTCCTAATGATGTGATCTCGTTATCAATGACATCCAGTGTCCATAGTCAGGAAATCATGACTATCTGTTGATCAACGAGCTAGTCAACTAGAGGCTCACTAGGGACATGTTGATGTCTGTTATTCACACATGTATTACGATTTCCAGATAACACAATTATAGCATGAATAAAGACAATTATCATGAAAAAGGAAATATAATAATAATGCTTTTATTATTGCCTCTAGGGCATATTTCCAACAGTCTCCCACTTGCACTAGAGTCAATAATCTAGTTACATTGTGATGAATCGAACACCCATGGAATTCTGGTGTTGATCATGTTTTGCTCTAGGGAGAGGTTTAGTCAACGGATCTGCTACATTCAGGTCCGTATGTACTTTACAAATCTCTATGTCTCCATCTTGAACATTTTCACGAATGGAGTTGAAGCGACGCTTGATGTGCCTTGTCTTCTTGTGAAACCTGGGCTCCTTGGCAAGTGCAATAGCTCCAGTGTTGTCACAGAAGAGCTTGATCGGCCCCGACGCATTGGGTATGACTCCTAGGTCGGTGATGAACTCCTTCACCCATATTGCTTCATGTGCTGCCTCCGAGGCTGCCATGTACTTCGCTTCACATGTAGATCCCGCCACGACGCTTTGCTTGCAACTGCACCAGCTTACTGCCCCACCATTCAAAATATACACGTATCCGGTTTGTGACTTAGAGTCATCCAGATCTGTGTCGAAGCTAGCGTCGACGTAACCCTTTACGACGAGCTCTTCGTCACCTCCATAAATGAGAAACATTTCCTTAGTCCTTTTCAGGTACTTCAGGATATTCTTGACCGCTGTCCAGTGTTCCTTGCCAGGATTACTTTGGTACCTTCCTACCAAACTTACGGCAAGGTTAACATCAGGTCTGGTACACAACATGGCATACATAATAGAACCTATGGCTGAGGCATAGGGGATGACGCTCATCTCTTCTATATCTTCTGCCGTGGTCGGACATTGAGCTGAGCTCAATTTCATACCTTGCAACACAGGCAAGAACCCCTTCTTGGATTGATTCATATTGAACTTCTTCAATATCTTATCAAGGTATGTGCTTTGTGAAAGACCTATGAGGCGTCTCGATCTATCTCTATAGATTTTGATGCCTAATATATAAGCAGCTTCTCCAAGGTCCTTCATTGAAAAACTTTTATTCAAGTAGGCCTTGATGCTGTCCAAGAGTTCTATATCATTTCCCATCAACAGTATGTCATCTACATATAATATGAGAAATGCTACAGAGCTCCCACTCACTTTCTTGTAAACGCAGGCTTCTCCATAAGTCTGTGTAAACCCAAACGCTTTGATCATCTCATCAAAGCGAATGTTCCCACTCCGAGATGCTTGCACCAGCCCATAAATCGAGCGTTGGAGCTTGCACACTTTGTCAGCATTCTTAGGATCGACAAAACCTTCCGGCTGCATCATATACAATTCTTCCTTAAGGAAACCATTAAGGAATGCCGTTTTGACGTCCATTTGCCATATTTCGTAATCATAGAATGCGGCAATTGCTAACATGATTCGGACGGACTTCAGCTTCGCTACCGGTGAGAAAGTCGCATCGTAGTCAACCCCTTGAACTTGTCGATAACCCTTAGCGACAAGCCGAGCTTTATAGATGGTCACATTACCATCCGCGTCTGTCTTCCTCTTAAAGATCCATTTATTTTCTATGGCTCGCCGCTCAACGGGCAAGTCAGTCAAAGTCCATACTTTGTTTTCATACATGGATCCTATCTCGGATTTCATGGCTTCCAGCCACTTGTCGGAATCCGGGCCCGCCATCGCTTCTTCATAGTTCGAAGGTTCACCGTTGTCTAACAGCATGATTTCCAAGACAGGGTTGCCATACCACTCTGGTGCGGAACGTGTCCTTGTGGACCTTCGAATTTCAGTAGGGGCTTGATCAGAAGTATCTTGATCATTGTCATTGACTCCCTCTCTAGTCGGTGCAGGCACCTCAGGAACATTTTCTTGAGTTGCGCCATTTTCCGGTTCAAGAGGTAATACTTCATCAAGCTCTACTTTCCTCCCACTTACTTCTTTCGAGAGAAACTCTTTCTCCAGAAAGGACCCATTCTTGGCAACAAAGATCTTGCCTTCAGATCTGAGGTAGAAGGTGTACCCAATAGTTTCTTTTGGGTATCCTATGAAGACGCATTTTTTTCGACTTGGGTTCGAGCTTTTCAGGTTGAAGTTTCTTGACATAAGCATCGCATCCCCAAACTTTTAGAAACGACAGCTTAGGTTTCTTTCCAAACCATAATTCATACGGTGTCGTCTCAACGGATTTCGACGGAGCCCTATTTAAAGTGAATGCGGCAGTCTCTAAAGCATAGCCCCAAAAAGAAAGCGGTAAATCGGTAAGAGACATCATAGATCGCACCATATCTAACAGAGTGCGATTACGACGTTCGGACACACCATTACGCTGAGGTGTTCCAGGCGGCGTGAGTTGTGAAACTATTCCACATTTTCTTAAGTGTGTCCCAAACTCGTGACTCAAGTATTCTCCTCCACGATCTGATCGTAGAAACTTGATTTTCCTGTCACGTTGATTTTCAACCTCACTCTGAAATTCCTTGAACTTTTCAAAGGTTTCAGACTTGTGTTTCATTAAGTAGATATACCCATACCTACTTAAATCATCAGTGAGGGTGAGAACATAATGATAGCCACCGCGAGCCTCAACACTCATCGGACCGCACACATCAGTATGTATGATTTCCAATAAGTCGGTTGCTCGCTCCATTGTTCCTGAGAACGGAGTCTTGGTCATTTTACCCATAAGGCATGGTTCGCACGTGTCAAATGATTCATAATCAAGAGACTCTAAAAGTCCATCAGCATGGAGCTTCTTCATGCGTTTGACACCTATGTGACCAAGGCGGCAGTGCCACAAGTATGTGGGACTATCATTATCAACCTTACTTCTTTTGGTACTCACATTATGAACATGTGTAGCATCACGTTCGAGATTCATAAAGAATAAACCATTCACCATAGGAGCATGACCATAAAACATATCTCTCATAAAAATGGAACAACCATTATTCTCAGATTTAAAAGAGTAGCCATCTCGAATTAAACGAGACCCCGATACAATGTTCATGCTCAAAGCTGGCACTAAATAACAATTATTAAGGTTTAAAACTAATCCCGAAGGGAGATGCGGAGGTAGCGTGCCGACGGCGATCACATTGACCTTGGAACCATTCCCGACGCGCATCGTCACCTCGTCCTTTGCCAGTTTCCGCTTATTCCGCAGCCCCTGCTTTGAGTTACAAATGTGAGCAACTGCACCGGTATCAAATACCCAGGAGCTACTACGGGCACTAGTAAGGTACACATCAATTACATGTATATCACATATACCTTTTGTTTTGCCGGCCTTCTTATCCGCTAAGTACTTAGTGCAGTTCCGCTTCCAGTGACCGCTTCCCTTACAATAAAAGCACTCAGTCTCGGGCTTGGGTCCATTCTTTGGCTTCTTCCCGGCAGCTTGCTTGCCGGGCGCGGCAACCTCCTTGCCGTCCTTCTTGAAGTTCTTTTTACCCTTGCCTTTCTTGAACTTAGTGGTTTTATTGACCATCAACACTTGATGTTCCTTCCTGACTTCTACCTCTGCTGATTTCAGCATAGCAAATACTTCAGGAATGGTCTTTTCCATCCCCTGCATATTGAAGTTCATCACAAAGCTCTTGTAGCTTGGTGGAAGCGACTGGAGGATTCTGTCAATGACCGCATCATCCGGGAGATTAACTCCCAGCTGAGTCAAGCGGTTATGCAACCCAGACATAGTGAGTATGTGCTCACTGACAGAACTGTTTTCCTCCATCTTACAGCTGAAGAATTTGTCGGAGACTTCATATCTCTCGACCCGGGCATGAGCTTGGAAAACCATTTTCAGCTCTTCGAACATCTCATATGCTCCATGTCTCTCAAAACGCTTTTGGAGCCCCGGCTCTAGGCTGTAAAGCATGCCGCACTGAACGAGGGAGTAGTCATCGAATCGTGCCTGCCAAGCATTCATAACATCTTGTTCTGCAGGGAGAACGGGTGCGTCACCAAGCAGTGCTTGTAGGACATAATCTTTCTTGGCAGCTATGAGGATGATCCTCAGGTTCCGGACCCAGTCCGTATAGTTGCTGCCATCGTCTTTCAGCTTAGTTTTCTCTAGGAGCGCGTTGAAGTTGAGGACTACATTGGCCATTTGATCTACAAGACATATTGCAAAGATTTTAGACTAAGTTCATGATAATTAAGTTCAACTAATCAAATTATTAGTGAACTCCCACTTAGATTAGAATCCCTCTAGTCATCTAAGTATTACATGATCCGAGTTAAACTAGACCGTGTCCGATCATCACGTGAGACGGACTAGTCAACATCGGTGAACATCTTCATGTTGATCGTATCTTCTATACGACTCATGCTCGACCTTTCGGTCTTCTGTGTTCCGAGGCCATGTCTGTACATGCTAGGCTCGTCAAGTCAACCTAAGTGTTTGCATGTGTAAATCTGTCTTACACCCGTTGTATGTGAACGTCTGAATAAAACACCCGATCATCACGTGGTGTTTTGAAACAGCGAACTGTCGCAACGGTGCATAGTTAGGGGGAACACTTCTTGAATTTATTGTGAGGGATCATCTTATTTACTACCGTCGTTCTAAGTAAACAAGATGCAAAACATGATAAACATCACATGCAATCAAATAATAAACGTGACATGATATGGCCAATATCACATAGTTCCTTTGATCTCCATCTTGGGGCTCCATGATCATCTTGTCACCGGCTTGACACCATGATCTCCATCATCATGATCTCCATCATCGTGTCTCCATGAAGTTGCTCGCCAACTATTACTTCTACTACTATGGCTAACGCGTTTAGCAATAAAGTAAAGTAATTTACATGGCGTTTCTTGATGACACGCAGGTCATATAAAAGAATAAAGACAACTCCTATGGCTCCTGCCGGTTGTCATACTCATCGACATGCAAGTCGTGATTCCTATTACAATAGCATGAACATCTCATACATCACATATAGATCATTCATCATTCATCACAACTTTGGCCATATCATATCACAAACCACTTGCTGCAAAACAAGTTAGACATCCTCTAATTGTTGTTGCAAGTTTTTTACGTGGCTGAATTAGGGTTCTAGCAAGAACGTTTTCTTACCTACGGTAAAGCCACAACGTGATTTGTCAACTTCTATTTACCCTTCATAAGGACCCTGTTCATCGATTCCGCTCCAACTAAAGTAGGAGAGACAGACACCCGCCAGCCACCTTATGCAACTAGTGCATGTTAGTCGGTGGAACCGGTCTCACGTAAGCGTACGTGTAAGGTTGGTCCGGGCCGCTTCATCCCACAATACCGCTGAAGCAAGAAAGGACTAGTAACGGCAAGAAAGTTGACAAATCTACGCCCACAACAAATTGTGTTCTACTCGCGCAAGAAGAACTACGCATAGACCTAGCTCATGATGCCACTGTTGGGGAACGTTGCAGAAAACAAAAATTTTCCTACTCGTTTCACCAAGATCATCTAGGAGTTCATCTAGCAACGAGTGATTAGATGCATCTACATACCTTTGTAGATCGCGAGCGGAAGCGTTCAACAGAACGGTGATGATGTAGTCGTACTCGACGTGATCCAAATCACCGATGACCAGCGCCGAACGGACGGCACCTCCGCGTTCAACACACGTACGGAACAGCCACGTCTCCTCCTTCTTGATCCAGCAAGGGAGGGAGGAGAGGTTGAGGGAGATGGCACCAGCAGCAGCACGACGGCGTGGTGTTGATGGAGCTGCAGTACTCCGGCAGAGCTTCGCTAAGCACTATGGAGGTTGAGGAGGTGTTGGGGAGGGAGAAGGAGGCAACCAAAGGCCGAGGCGTTCAGGTATGAAGTCCCTCCTCTCCCCCACTATATATAGGGGTGCCAAGGGGGGGTGGTGCGCAGCCTAGGAGATCCAATCTCCTATGGCCGGCGGCCAAGGGGAGGTTTCCCTCCCCCCCAAGGCACCTAGGAGGTGCCTTACCCTCCTAGGACTCTTCCCCCCTTAAACCCTAGGCGCATGGGCCTATGTGGGGCTGGTGCCCTTGGCCCATTAGGCCAAGGCGCACCCCCTTACAGCCCATGTGGCCCCCCGGGACAGGTGGACCCACCCGGTGGACCCCCGGGACCCTTCCGGTGGTCCCGGTACAATACCGATAACCCCGAAACTTGTCCCGATGCCCGAAACAAGACTTCCCATATATAAATCTTTACCTCCGGACCATTCCGGAACTCCTCGTGACGTCCGGGATCTCATCCGGGACTCCGAACAACATTCGGGTTACTGCATATACATATCCCTACAACCCTAGCGTAACTGAACCTTAAGTGTGTAGACCCTACGGGTTCGAGAGACAAGCAGACATGACCGAGACGACTCTCCGGTCAATAACCAACAGCGGGATCTGGATACCCATGTTGGCTCCCACATGCTCCACGATGATCTCATCGGATGAACCACGATGTCGAGGATTCAATCAACCCCGTACGCTATTCCCTTTGTCTATCGATATGTTACTTGCCCGAGATTCGATCGTCGGTATCCCAATACCTCGTTCAATCTCGTTACCAGCAAGTCACTTTACTCGTACCGTAATGCATGATCCCGTGACCAGACACTTGGTCACTCTGAGCTCATTATGATGATGCATTACCGAGTGGGCCCAGTGATACCTCTCCGTCATACGGAGTGACAAATCCCAGTCTTGATCCATGTCACCCAACAGACACTTTCGGAGATGCCCGTAGTCTACCTTTATAGTCACCCAGTTACGTTATGACGTTTGGCATACCCAAAGCACTCCTACGGTATCCGGGAGTTACACGATCTCATGGTCTAAGGAAAAGATACTTGACATTGGAAAACTCTAGCAAACGAACTTATACGATCTTGTGCTATGTTTAGGATTGGGTCTTGTCCATCACATCATTCTCCTAATGATGTGATCTCGTTATCAATGACATCCAGTGTCCATAGTCAGGAAACCATGACTATCTGTTGATCAACGAGCTAGTCAACTAGAGGCTCACTAGGGACATGTTGATGTCTGTTATTCACACATGTATTACGATTTCCGGATAACACAATTATAGCATGAATAAAGACAATTATAATGAACAAGGAAATATAATAATAATGCTTTTATTATTGCCTCTAGGGCATATTTCCAACAGTCTCCCACTTGCACTAGAGTCAATAATCTAGTTACATTGTGATGAATCGAACACCCATGGAATTCTGGTGTTGATCATGTTTTGCTCTAGGGAGAGGTTTAGTCAACGGATCTGCTACATTCAGGTCCGTATGTACTTTACAAATCTCTATGTCTCCATCTTGAACATTTTCACGAATGGAGTTGAAGCGACGCTTGATGTGCCTTGTCTTCTTGTGAAACCTGGGCTCCTTGGCAAGTGCAATAGCTCCAGTGTTGTCACAGAAGAGCTTGATCGGCCCCAACGCATTGGGTATGACTCCTAGGTCGGTGATGAACTCCTTCACCCATATTGCTTCATGTGCTGCCTCCGAGGCTGCCATGTACTTCGCTTCACATGTAGATCCCGCCACGACGCTTTGCTTGCAACTGCACCAGCTTACTGCCCCACCATTCAAAATATACACGTATCCGGTTTGTGACTTAGAGTCATCCAGATCTGTGTCGAAGCTAGCATCGACGTAACCCTTTACGACGAGCTCTTCGTCACCTCCATAAATGAGAAACATTTCCTTAGTCCTTTTCAGGTACTTCAGGATATTCTTGACCGCTGTCCAGTGTTCCTTGCCAGGATTACTTTGGTACCTTCCTACCAAACTTACGGCAAGGTTAACATCAGGTCTGGTACACAGCATGGCATACATAATAGAACCTATGGCTGAGGCATAGGGGATGACGCTCATCTCTTCTATATCTTCTGCCGTGGTCGGACATTGAGCTGAGCTCAATTTCATACCTTGCAACACAGGCAAGAACCCCTTCTTGGATTGATTCATATTGAACTTCTTCAATATCTTATCAAGGTATGTGCTTTGTGAAAGACCTATGAGGCGTCTCGATCTATCTCTATAGATTTTGATGCCTAATATATAAGCAGCTTCTCCAAGGTCCTTCATTGAAAAACTTTTATTCAAGTAGGCCTTGATGCTGTCCAAGAGTTCTATATCATTTCCCATCAACAGTATGTCATCTACATATAATATGAGAAATGCTACAGAGCTCCCACTCACTTTCTTGTAAACGCAGGCTTCTCCATAAGTCTGTGTAAACCCAAACGCTTTGATCATCTCATCAAAGCGAATGTTCCAACTCTGAGATGCTTGCACCAGCCCATAAATCGAGCGTTGGAGCTTGCACACTTTGTCAGCATTCTTAGGATCGACAAAACCTTCCGGCTGCATCATATACAATTCTTCCTTAAGGAAACCATTAAGGAATGTCGTTTTGACGTCCATTTGCCATATTTCGTAATCATAGAATGCGGCAATTGCTAACATGATTCAGACGGACTTCAGCTTCGCTACCGGTGAGAAAGTCGCATCGTAGTCAACCCCTTGAACTTGTCGATAACCCTTAGCGACAAGTCGAGCTTTATAGATGGTCACATTACCATCCGCGTCTGTCTTCCTCTTAAAGATCCATTTATTTTCTATGGCTCGCCGCTCAACGGGCAAGTCAGTCAAAGTCCATACTTTGTTTTCATACATGGATCCTATCTCGGATTTCATGGCTTCCAGCCACTTGTCGGAATCCGGGCCCGCCATCGCTTCTTCATAGTTCGAAGGTTCACCGTTGTCTAACAGCATGATTTCCAAGACAGGGTTGCCGTACCACTCTGGTGCGGAACGTGTCCTTGTGGACCTTCGAATTTCAGTAGGGGCTTGATCAGAAGTATCTTGATCATTGTCATTGACTCCCTCTTTAGTCGGTGCAGGCACCTCAGGAACATTTTCTTGAGTTGCGCCATTTTCCGGTTCAAGAGGTAATACTTCATCAAGCTCTACTTTCCTCCCACTTACTTCTTTCGAGAGAAACTCTTTCTCCAGAAAGGACCCATTCTTGGCAACAAAGATCTTGCCTTCAGATCTGAGGTAGAAGGTGTACCCAATAGTTTCTTTTGGGTATCCTATGAAGACGCATTTTTTCCGACTTGGGTTCGAGCTTTTCAGGTTGAAGTTTCTTGACATAAGCATCGCATCCCCAAACTTTTAGAAACGACAGCTTAGGTTTCTTTCCAAACCATAATTCATACGGTGTCGTCTCAACGGATTTCGACGGAGCCCTATTTAAAGTGAATGCGGCAGTCTCTAAAGCATAGCCCCAAAAAGAAAGCGGTAAATCGGTAAGAGACATCATAGATCGCACCATATCTAACAGAGTGCGATTACGACGTTCGGACACACCATTACGCTGAGGTGTTCCAGGCGGCGTGAGTTGTGAAACTATTCCACATTTTCTTAAGTGTGTCCCAAACTCGTGACTCAAGTATTCTCCTCCACGATCTGATCGTAGAAACTTGATTTTCCTGTCACTTTGATTTTCAACCTCACTCTGAAATTCCTTGAACTTTTCAAAGGTTTCAGACTTGTGTTTCATTAAGTAGATATACCCATACCTACTTAAATCATCAGTGAGGGTGAGAACATAATGATAGCCACCGCGAGCCTCAACACTCATCGGACCGCACACATCAGTATGTATGATTTCCAATAAGTCGGTTGCTCGCTCCATTGTTCCTGAGAACGGAGTCTTGGTCATTTTACCCATAAGGCATGGTTCGCACGTGTCAAATGATTCATAATCAAGAGACTCTAAAAGTCCATCAGCATGGAGCTTCTTCATGCGTTTGACACCTATGTGACCAAGGCGGCAGTGCCACAAGTATGTGGGACTATCATTATCAACCTTACTTCTTTTGGTACTCACATTATGAACATGTGTAGCATCACGTTCGAGATTCATAAAGAATAAACCATTCACCATAGGAGCATGACCATAAAACATATCTCTCATAAAAATGGAACAACCATTATTCTCAGATTTAAAAGAGTAGCCATCTCGAATTAAACGAGATCCCGATACAATGTTCATGCTCAAAGCTGGCACTAAATAACAATTATTAAGGTTTAAAACTAATCCCGAAGGGAGATGCAGAGGTAGCGTGCCGACGGCGATCACATTGACCTTGGAACCATTCCCGACGCGCATCGTCACCTCGTCCTTTGCCAGTTTCCTCTTATTCTGCAGCCCCTGCTTTGAGTTACAAATGTGAGCAACTGCACCGGTATCAAATACCCAGGAGCCACTACGGGCACTAGTAAGGTACACATCAATTACATGTATATCACATATACCTTTGGTTTTGCCGGCCTTCTTATCCGCTAAGTACTTAGGGCAGTTCCGCTTCCAGTGACCGCTTCCCTTGCAATAAAAGCACTCAGTCTCGGGCTTGGGTCCATTCTTTGGCTTCTTCCCGGCAGCTTGCTTGCCGGGCGCGGCAACCTCCTTGCCGTCCTTCTTGAAGTTCCTTTTACCCTTGCCTTTCTTGAACTTAGTGGTTTTATTGACCATCAACACTTGATGTTCCTTCCTGACTTCTACCTCTGCTGATTTCAGCATAGCAAATACTTCAGGAATGGTCTTTTCCATCCCCTGCATATTGAAGTTCATCACAAAGCTCTTGTAGCTTGGTGGAAGCGACTGGAGGATTCTGTCAATGACCGCATCATCCGGGAGATTAACTCCCAGCTGAGTCAAGCGGTTATGCAACCCAGACATAGTGAGTATGTGCTCACTGACAGAACTGTTTTCCTCCATCTTACAGCTGAAGAATTTGTCGGAGACTTCATATCTCTCGACCCGAGCATGAGCTTGGAAAACCATTTTCAGCTCTTCGAACATCTCATATGCTCCATGTCTCTCAAAACGCTTTTGGAGCCCCGGCTCTAGGCTGTAAAGCATGCCGCACTGAACGAGGGAGTAGTCATCGAATCGTGCCTGCCAAGCGTTCATAACATCTTGTTCTGCAGGGAGAACGGGTGCGTCACCAAGCGGTGCTTGTAGGACATAATCTTTCTTGGCAGCTATGAGGATGATCCTCAGGTTCCGGACCCAGTCCGTATAGTTGCTGCCATCGTCTTTCAGCTTAGTTTTCTCTAGGAGCGCGTTGAAGTTGAGGACTACGTTGGCCATTTGATCTACAAGACATATTGCAAAGATTTTAGACTAAGTTCATGATAATTAAGTTCAACTAATCAAATTATTAGTGAACTCCCACTTAGATTAGACATCCCTCTAGTCATCTTAGTATTACATGATCCGAGTTAAACTAGACCGTGTCCGATCATCACGTGAGACGGACTAGTCAACATCGGTGAACATCTTCATGTTGATCGTATCTTCTATACGACTCATGCTCGACCTTTCAGTCTTCTGTGTTCCGAGGCCATGTCTGTACATGCTAGGCTCGCCAAGTCAACCTAAGTGTTTGCATGTGTAAATCTGTCTTACACCCGTTGTATGTGAACGTCTGAATAAAACACCCGATCATCACGTGGTGTTTTGAAACAGCGAACTGTCGCAACGGTGCATAGTTAGGGGGAACACTTCTTGAATTTATTGTGAGGGATCATCTTATTTACTACCGTCGTTCTAAGTAAACAAGATGCAAAACATGATAAACATCACATGCAATCAAATAATAAACGTGACATGATATGGCCAATATCACATAGCTCCTTTGATCTCCATCTTGGGGCTCCATGATCATCTTGTCACCGGCTTGACACCATGATCTCCATCATCATGATCTCCATCATCGTGTCTCCATGAAGTTGCTCGCCAACTATTACTTCTACTACTATGGCTAACGCGTTTAGCAATAAAGTAAAGTAATTTACATGGCGTTTCTTGATGACACGCAGGTCATATAAAAGAATAAAGACAACTCCTATGGCTCCTGCCGGTTGTCATACTCATTGACATGCAAGTCGTGATTCCTATTACAATAGCATGAACATCTCATACATCACATATAGATCATTCATCATTCATCACAACTTTGGCCATATCATATCACAAACCACTTGCTGCAAAACAAGTTAGACATCCTCTAATTGTTGTTGCAAGTTTTTTACGTGGCTGAATTAGGGTTCTAGCAAGAACGTTTTCTTACCTACGGTAAAGCCACAACGTGATTTGTCAACTTCTATTTACCCTTCATAAGGACCCTGTTCATCGATTCCGCTCCAACTAAAGTAGGAGAGACAGACACCCGCCAGCCACCTTATGCAACTAGTGCATGTTAGTCGGTGGAACCGGTCTCACGTAAGCGTACGTGTAAGGTTGGTCCGGGCCGCTTCATCCCACAATACCGCTGAAGCAAGAAAGGACTAGTAACGGCAAGAGAGTTGACAAATCTACGCCCACAACAAATTGTGTTCTACTCGCGCAAGAAGAACTACGCATAGACCTAGCTCATGATGCCACTGTTGGGGAACGTTGCAGAAAACAAAAATTTTCCTACTCGTTTCACCAAGATCATCTAGGAGTTCATCTAGCAACGAGTGATTAGATGCATCTACATACCTTTGTAGATCGCGCACGGAAGCGTTCAAAAGAACGGTGATGATGTAGTCGTACTCGACGTGATCCAAATCACCGATGACCAGCGCCGAACGGACGGCACCTCCGCGTTCAACACACGTACGGAACAGCCACGCCTCCTCCTTCTTGATCCAGCAAGGGAGGGAGGAGAGATTGAGGGAGATGGCACCAGCAGCAGCACGACGGCGTGGTGTTGATGGAGCTGCAGTACTCCGGCAGAGCTTCGCTAAGCACTATGGAGTGGAGGAGGTGTTGGGGAGGGAGAAGGAGGCAACCAAAGGCCAAGGCGTTCAGGTATGAAGTCCCTCCTCTCCCCCACTATATATAGGAGGGCCAAGGGGGGTGGTGCGCAGCCTAGGAGATCCAATCTCCTATGGCCGGCGGCCAAGGGGAGGTTTCCCTCCCCCCCCCAAGGCACCTAGGAGGTGCCTTCCCGTCCTAGGACTCTTTCCCCCTTAAACCCTAGGCGCATGGGCCTATGTGGGGCTGGTGCCCTTGGCCCACTAGGCCAAGGCGCACCCCCTACAGCCCATGTGCCCCCCCGGGACCCTTCCGGTGGTCCCGGTACAATACCGATAACCCCGAAACTTGTCCCGATGCCCGAAACAGGACTTCCCATATATAAATCTTTACCTCCGGACCATTCCGGAACTCCTCGTGACGTTCGGGATCTCATCCGGGACTCCGAACAACATTCGGGTTACTGCATATACATATCCCTACAACCCTAGCGTAACCGAACCTTAAGTGTGTAGACCCTACGGGTTCGGGAGACAAGCAGACATGACCGAGACGACTCTCCGGTCAATAACCAACAGCGGGATCTGGATACCCATGTTGGCTCCCACATCCTCCACGATGATCTCATCGGATGAACCACGATGTCGAGGATTCAATCAACCCCGTACGCTATTCCCTTTGTCTATCGATATGTTACTTGCCCGAGATTCGATCGTCGGTATCCCAATACCTCGTTCAATCTCGTTACCAGCAAGTCACTTTACTCGTACCGTAATGCATGATCCCGTGACCAGACACTTGGTCACTCTGAGCTCATTATGATGATGCATTACCGAGTGGGCCCAGTGATACCTCTCCGTCATACGGAGTGACAAATCCCAGTCTTGATCCATGTCACCCAACAGACACTTTCGGAGATGCCCGTAGTCTACCTTTATAGTCACCCAGTTACGTTATGACGTTTGGCATACCCAAAGCACTCCTACGGTATCCGGGAGTTACACGATCTCATGGTCTAAGGAAAAGATACTTGACATTGGAAAACTCTAGCAAACGAACTTATACGATCTTGTGCTATGTTTAGGATTGGGTCTTGTCCATCACATCATTCTCCTAATGATGTGATCTCGTTATCAATGACATCCAGTGTCCATAGTCAGGAAACCATGACTATCTGTTGATCAACGAGCTAGTCAACTAGAGGCTCACTACGGACATGTTGATGTCTGTTATTCACACATGTATTACGATTTCCGGATAACACAATTATAGCATGAATAAAGACAATTATCATGAACAAGGAAATATAATAATAATGCTTTTATTATTGCCTCTAGGTCATATTTCCAACAAGCAATACTAGGCATTGCATACCCCTATGAGCTAGCTAATACGGTACATGATAGGAGGTATAGTAGAAAGCTTTTTCAGCGAGTCTTTTGCACAGTTACGAGCAACACCATTCAAATCTCCTTTGACATGATACACCTTTAACACGAGGGCCCTAGAACAAAGTATTCTACCATCTGTGAACGGATTTCCCAATGTCTCGGGTTTGAATATATTTCACCGGAAGCCGCAATTCTTGCAAGTACCTGATTGTCTGTTGAAATGGTGGCCTAATGTAGCTGAAGTATTTTTGCGATTTCCGAAACAAACAAAAGCGCCTTGGCATCAGTCGGAAGAGGAGAGCTCACAAGATCGTTGCTGCCCATGATCATGACATTGGTTTTAAGTTGTGTCTGTCCATTGCAAATGTATATGCCTATTCCTGCAGTAGGCTGGAGAGAGGGATGTTTTCATGTTGCATGTGTAAATATGTTTAAACCTACAAGATTCAAAGTCAATTGTGATTGTGCTTCCAAGAGGTTGAGACGAGATTAGGTTTATATTGAGATCATGCGCATCCTTGTTTTTGTCCGTGGCTGGCTGACCAACGAAACATGTAGCTCTGGGCTCTACTTGAAACCTTTTCATTATAGCTTGAACGGCTTGATGCACAACACTTACTCGTGGGAAGTACACATATACTGTTATGAAAAATACACTACAATACGTGAAAGTACACTTGGCATCAAAATGTTTGATAAAGGCTATCAACAATGGATCTAGTTTGTGAGGATGGAAGTGATTCATAGTTTGGAAGCTCAGTTTGAAAGGTACTTCACTGAAGTTCCAATCCTGAAAGGCCGTCCATCAAGACAGGGGAAAATCTTACCAAATGGATGTAAGGCGTCTGCCTTATTATGGTATATACGACTATGTAGAAATGATTTTGTTTTTAAGGACAAAAATTAATCTCCTCTACAAGCTACTGTTTGTTGTACGTATTGTCTTCATATGTGTCTACGCTACATCAAACTGTGTATCAACCGCTGTTCAACACGAGATGGCTAGAGAGGTTACAGTATAATTTCTAGACCAGACCTATCACCTCCCTCGACATAGACAAAGTGTCGCTGACTAAAACTTTATTATTGTTGATATTCAGTTTTTTTATCGGATAGTTCGTGTGTTAATGATAGATATGCAGAGGTCAGATGTTGTCAATCATGATTGTGTCCGCTAGATGCTATATATTTTTTAATTAATATAGAAGCTTCTTTTATCATAGTAGGAAAACACAAGTAGAGCAAGTGTGTTTTTAACACAGTACAAACGCAAGCGCTCATATACATGCGCATACACCCCTATGAGCACCTTTGAATGACTGAGCTGACATATCATCTTAAAAATTATGAAGTCACCGTAGGCACCTCGTCGTCGACAGAGACATCTCCTCCCACTGAATGCTCATCACCGAAATTCCTGAAATAATCCAGGAATAAATGCGAGCACCAGGACTTGAACCCTGGTGGACAGGGGATACCACAGTCCCTCTAACCATTTAAGCACAGGTTGGTTCGCACAGGTGGGCAGGGGATATCACAGTGTTTGTAATCGTCGCTAGGTGGTTCATAGACCTGGTTGTAATTTTTGTTACCTTTTGTGTTCTCTGTACTGCCATGATTAATGAATAGATTGAAAATTTCTCTAAAAAAATAGAGCATGGAACAACAAAACAAGTAGAGCATGTGTTGTTCCACGTATCGCCATGGAATACCATGCGAGACAATGGGGTACGTTTTCGCCGGTGGTTACCTTTTTGTGAAAAAAAACTATACGTTATTATTTCTGTATTTTTTCTATTGATTTTTGATTTTCATGTTCAGTCTCCACCCTTGGAGCAAATACAGTATTTTTCTTGGTGGCTGCCGCAGATTCACAGTCACACGGCCGACAACGATGTCAACGGATCCTCCCCTCCATACAAACGAAGCACAACTCTTCTCTTTCTCCTCTCCTTTTATTATTCCCGAGAAAATCCAACCCAGCTAGACTAGCCCACCCTCCACAGCTCTTCTCCTTGTCTCCACAACACAGCTTGGCTCTCCGCCGGTTTCTGCTCAAGTGGAGAGGCCCGTCAGCTCGATCGGCTCCAGGATCATGGACGACGGCGCAAGACCGGCGCCCAACCACAAGAGGCACCTCCCGTAATTCACCAGCTGCTCTGCCCAATTGATTTGTTTCTTTTCTTGTGTGCTTGTTGTTCCTTGTGAGAGCCTTCTCGTGGCGCAGACTGCAGGAGGCGGGCGGCGAGCTCGTGGAGCTGCTGTGGCAGGACGGGGCCATCGTAGCGCAGGCGCAGGCCCAGACGCCGCACCGGCGGTGCCCCCAGAGCGGCGCGGCCAGCGGCGTCACCGCGGAGGATGCGTCCGCGTGGTTGATCCCGGACGGCGGCGGCGGCGGCAGGGACCTGTACTCGCACCTCTGGCACGGCGTCGCCGACGGGGACGCGGGCGCGCTCGTGGCGGGGAGCGGCGCCGGGACGAGCTTCTGCGGGAGCAACGCGGTGACGGCGCCGGCGCTGCTGCCGTCGCCGGAGGAGGAGCCGGGCTCGTCCTCGGCGGGAGGCCAAGCGCTACTGTCTAAGAGGGGAAGGGACGAACTGGGTAGCCGCCGCGAGGTTCTCTTCCTTTTCCCCTCTACTTCGTCGGCGGAGACGGCGACATTGCTAAGCACTTATTAAGTTTGTGTATAGTCTCGGCTGAACCGGTGACGGAGGGAATATTATGATGTTTGCAGGATGCCGACGACTGTGAGGCCGTCAATGAGACCCGGCCGCAGCGGCCGGCGGCAAAGCGAAGGACTCGTGCTGCCGAGGTCCATAACCAATCAGAGCGGGTAAAGCCCTGACGACTCGCCCATTCCAGTGTTGATCTGTTCCAAACCAGTCTTGTGATATTTCTGTCTTGCAGAAAAGAAGGGATCGGATCAACGAAAAGATGAAAGCATTGCAAGAACTCGTACCCCATTGCAACAAGGTATCAGAGAAGTTTCTGCGTTAGTACTTGTGTTCTTGAATCATTGTTACATTTGTAGTTTGGTGTGGATGGTTGATCCTAGCTAAAAATTAATTTCAGAGCGACAAGGCGTCCATCCTAGACGAAGCAATCGAGTACTTAAAGTCTCTGCAACTGCAAGTTCAGGTTCAAATTTCAAAATCACACCCTGAATTTCTAATTTCTCCTCAATCAAGCACGGTACTCGACTGACTGCCGTTGGCTTCGGTTCAGATCATGTGGATGGCTACTGGGATGGCGCCCATGATGTACCCTGGTGCTCACCAACTCATGCCGCCGATGGCCATGGGCTTGAACTCAGCGTGCATGCCCGTGGCGCAGAGCCTTAGCCAGCTGCAAAGAGTAGCACCGTTTATGAACCATCATCTCCCAAATCAAATGCCTAGGGTCCAATCTCCAGCTATGGATTCCCTCAATGTGGGAAACAATGGTGTCTGTGGTGAGCCAAGAAACCCTTTCCTGCATCCAGGCAACACACTAACAGCAGCATCTCAGGTTACTACAACACAGTTAGTCTCCTCCTGATCTATCAGACTTTTACTCCTGTTAGCTTACGGTGTCGATTCCTCACAGCTGCCTGATATGTTTCCCTATGCATCTCAAAAGGCACAACAAAACCAGAATCATCAGTTACTGCCTAACACTGACATGCCAGCTTCAGGACCCTGCCCGCCATCTTTTGCTGACGGAACTGGAACATAAGACCAGGCAGTTTCAAGCAAGATGATTTACTGGTCAGTATAATGTTATTTTTTATCTTTTTTTACGTAATATTTTTTTTACCAATTAACTGAAACTCCAATAGGCATGTATCAGTAGATGAATCTCCCAGTAATACAAAGTTTGCTATCGGTAAACTGAAACTCCAATAGGCATGTAGATCGGTAAATAATGTGCAGGCATGATTTTTATTGAGTTATCTATGAAATGTACTACATGCTTCATTTTTTCCCACGCTTAAGCGCGTGCACTTGGCGTGTGGAACCTACCGAATTGCCGTCGCCGGATGGAACGGTTCTTGATATTTTGTTCCCCTTTGGCACCTTCCGGGTCCTGTCCAAT
The DNA here is from genome assembly GCF_002162155.2 of Triticum dicoccoides. Classification (NCBI taxonomy): domain Eukaryota; kingdom Viridiplantae; phylum Streptophyta; class Magnoliopsida; order Poales; family Poaceae; genus Triticum; species Triticum dicoccoides. The sequence continues at coordinate 382,818,116 of NC_041382.1, read as the reverse complement.
CAGTAGATTAACTCTGATCGCGGCGGTTGTACATCCGTTTCACTCTTTCGCTGCTACATTCAATAGACTTTTTTGTCAGATTTGAAAAACAAGTCCCACTAGTTCACAAACAATTGGGTTGGGCATCGCTCTCTTGATGCAGACGGGACAAGGAATGCAACAAGGACTTGCATGAGATCAGCAACTACTGAAAATACTACTAGTAATACCCAGATGAGATCCTTGATATTATCCCAACAAGCAATTTATGCAGTGTTATTGCCGAAAATTATCGTCATGATACAGGATCATTGGACCGATGTAGAGGCTAATGATATACTAGTTTCAGATAACCCAGGACCTGTAGGACCTTATGTACTAATCAAGTTCTTTGGTTTATTTAGATTGATATCTTTATTTAGAGGCTAATAATATACTCTCTCTGTTTCAAATTAGTTGAAGTTCTAGGTTTGTCCTAAGTAAAGACGTCTTTAAGTTTTACCAAGTTCATAGAAAAAATATATCGACGCCAAATTAGTTTCAGTAGATTCTCTATAAAATATATTTTCGTACTATATATATATTTGATTTTGTAGATCTTAGCAGATTTTTCCATAGACTTGGTCAAACTTTAAAAAGTTTGACTTAGGACAACCCTAGAACTTCAATTAATTTGGAATGGAGGGAATACTTGCTCAGATATCCCAGGGCATCTAGGACCTTGTATACTAATCAAGTTCTATACTTTACTTTTTTTAGATTGGTCATCTATCTATATGATAATATAAGATGCCAAGGAAACACAGACATGTCTGCCACATCCCCAACCAACGGCCAGAATAACTCGCAGGAAGCAATAAAATACTGTATGACGATGCTAAGTTTAGCTCTTTCTTTCTTTCTTTTCCTTATCATCTTTGGCATGTTGCTGAATTTTTGTGTAATGACCAACCAGGGGGGGTGGATACAGGAGGTCAGAGCAAAATGGTCCTAGAAGAACAAGATATGATATGATACCAAGACGCTGTGTGCTGTAAGGCCAGGGGAAGATCATGCAACACTGAGCCTTCGTGGCACCACTAAGCAACCAACATGTATGGGCCCGAGATCATGCTGATAGCAGATACTATTCTTATCTGGAGAATAGTCTTGAGCATCAGCTTTCTGTTTATGGAAGGATTTGGTCCATGGGAGATGAACTTGGGCTTGACAGGGACAACAAAGATGCTTCTGCTGATATGCTGCAGATCTGGAGATGACATTGTTGGAGCCAGCATCCGCACAGGGATACAACTTGGGCAGTTCTGTTCGGCTTTCCACCGATGTAACTCCACTGGTGAGACCTAATAGGACTGTCCTGTTGACCTGCGGTCGACGATTGAGCTATCGATATAAACAAGGGCAGGCAGGAACTTGTGCTTTTCGGACACCATTGTAGATCAGGTTTGCATATGCCTTTGAGAATTCAGACAAGTGGCACATGAAGATCATTCTTCATTGTTCATCAGGATTGCGAGATTATCGGCTTATTTTGTGTGTCGCCCACCTTTTCGCCTTACCCTTAACCCTGGAAAGATTGTACCACATGTGGTGATGCCCTGTTACAAGTTCATCAGGACTGTGACGGTCATCATCCGTTTCGTCACAGAGTAATTAGTCTCTGAAATTATCAATGCAGCTGCATCTTTATTGTGCTAATTATGATTCAGTTTCAGTCGCCGTCAGTCGAGACTGGGACTTTGCTTTGCATTTATACGTCGAGATTTGGCTGTCATGCTCAAGTATTTATGCGTATTGCAGCGATTGATGTAGATGCTTGGCAATTTGGAGGACAGATATACACATTCTCTGCGTTTTGCTCTTGTTTGCATATATTTTTCTGTGGACAGCTGCAGATATAAATATCCAGTAAATCCTAGCTGGTCAAAATTTCCAACTTATGAAAAAGCAAAAAAAAAAATGGCTTCGCCGCGTTTGCAGATATTTTTCTGTCGACAATTGCACATATGAATATCTATTAATAGCAGCTCAAAATTTCCCAGTTATGAAAAAGAAAAGCCAAAAAGAATAATTGGCTTCGCCCGGGTTTGAACCGGAGACCTTCAGTGTGTTAGACTGACGTGATAACCAACTACACCACGAAACCTCTTGCAGTATGTTTACATATTGAACATTTATGATGTAAGTATGCTCAGTTGATGAACCAAACAAACGGCGAAGGCGAAGATGAGAAGCGAAAGAGAAGGAGCATCGAGGAGAATGGACGTTCTGAACACACCGACCTCTGATGACTTCCACGCGGGATCCGAGGCCAAAAGTACTCCCTCCATAAAAAAATATAAAAGCATTTTAGATCACTACTCGCTTTTACATTTCTTTACAAGACAAGCGTGGAATACTATTCAGCGCCTTAAGCGTCACTTAACTTACAATATAATCCTGCTCAGTGTCTTAAGCATCACTTAACTTACTATATAAATGGGTAGGAAGATAGTGGTATCCCTAGCCCATCAGGTTTCAGTTCTGGTGTTCACATTTTTATGAATTTATTTCAGGATGACGTTTCTGTCAATTATGAGGCACCTTTGATGACTTCGTAAATCTCAAGATGATATGCCGGTTTAGTCTCTCGAAGATGCTCATAAAAATAGAGTGTGCATCATAGAGGTGAGCACTTGCATCTGTATTGTGTTCAAAAAAAACATGGAGTATAAATGGTACATGACGCCTGAAGTGGTCACAATGGGCCGGCCCATCTAAGGTAGTCCTAGTGGAGAAGCGCATCCTAGTTTTGGGAAGCTTTTGGTCGTTTCTTTTTCTTTTCTTTGTTTTAGTTTTTGGACTAGCTTTTGTTCGGTTTTGAGGGGTGTTTTTCATATAATTTTTGTTCAAACACGCGAACTTCTTTCAAATTCGCGTTTTTTATTTTTGTGAACTTATTTTCAAATTAGCAAAAAAAATAAAATTTTGCTGACTTTTAGTTTCATGGATTTTTAAAAGTCCTAGGTTTTTTTTTCAAATTTATGATTGTTTTTAAATTTTGTGAAGTTTTATTTCAAATTCATGAACTTCTTCAAATCCATGATTTTAAAAAATTTATCAACTTTTTCAAATTGAAAGAATTTGTTTGAATTTTTTTCAAATTCATGACTTTTTTTTAATTTTGAAGACTTCTCTAAAAGGCCAATGGTCGATGGAGCCCTGTATAGCGGTTAATAGTTGTCGTGTAAAACTGGGAGCCGAGTGAACCGGGAACTAATGAACTGAGCGAACCAACAACCGAACGAGAGCTCGCCCTGTTTATTGGGTAGGCCCACAAGCGAGAGGCATGTAAGCGCTCATTCCACAACTGGTGCATAGTAATGCACCAAGAGCATGGTTAATAGTATAGCCAACTACCGGCTATATGAAGTTGTCATGTCACATATAGTCGACCTAATAGCCAACACGTATAGTAGCAAGTTGCTAAGTAGTACTTTATTAATACATGGTCCATCTTACATCCTCACATTGTTTCTTGGAGCCCGTGCTACAGCTGACTGTTAATCTGCAGCCCGCTTCTCTTCTCTCTCATCCAACTCAACAAAAATACAATAGTTTAATCTTTACAGCCTGCTGACTGTACCTTATTATACTTGCTCTTAGGAGCACTCCAATAGAATACATAGCAATACACTGCGTGCATAGCCTTGATAGGACCACTATAATCAATTCTCTCACAAGGCATGCATGGGCCACACCTTGTCTGATGCCTCTTTTTCGGTGCTGATCGGTGGGCCGTGATGATAGAGAAAAATGAGTGCCTAGTCCAACCATAAGGGCTCTCTCAATGCATCCTCTCTTAGCATGATATCATAGGGGTATTAACTTAAGAGACAACTAGCCCAATGCACTGCTTCTTAGGGGTTGTATCTAAATTTAATGATGCCTCCTTCCCTGGCCCTCGTGTCGTCCTCCCGAGGGCGACTTGGGAGGGGGGCGACTAGGGTTCGAACGCCGCCACCCCTCCCTCCCCGCCTTTACCCTCACTGCCACCAGAGACTAACGCCGGGGAAGCCCGTGTGAACACCGATGAAGGTGATGGCGGGGCTCTCATCGCTCGGTTTCATACAGAGGGTTGCGGACGCCGCCGCGGAGGCCCTGGGTGGAGAGGCACAAGTGTCTTGCACATGCCATCCACGGTAGCTGGTGGCCAGAGCTATCGGTCGCGCGCGGCGAGGTCTTGGTAGGCGACGGTCGTGGCACGTTTCCTCCTCCGGGTGTATGCTCTAGATTTTAAGGTTCGACAGCGCCTCTCCCCTCAGATCGACTCCTCCTCGCTTTCCTCGATGGCCATAGGTCGTGATTGTTGGTCTTCAAGCAGATGAGGTGCAGGTGGTGTAGGTTGGATCCCGGGGGGAACCCCTGTCTAGTTGGTCCGGCCACGACAGCAGCGACGCCCAAGGGCACTGTTTTCCTTCCTGGAGGAACGGCCGAGGACCCCTCTGTCCCACCCCAGACCATCCTCCGGAGTGGAAGCTCAAAATCCAATAGATTTGGCGGTGATGGCTTCATCCGCATCGTGTGCTCCTTGGAGACGCCGCCTGGGGTAGGCTGGTCTGGTGGAGTGGGCCCGGGGTGTGGAGCTGTTGGCGGCGTTGAGGTTTGAGCAACAGTGGTTTGCGATAATTTTCTACAGGTGGCGTCTTCTTCGTTCGCATACCAATGGGCCACCTTTCACCTCCCTGGTGGAAGGGGATAGACACTACTGCAGGAAGGTCCTAAGACGACACATGTATCGGAGACCATTCAACCAAACCGTGTGCAGTGCACAAATCACAAACGGTAACAAAATATACTCGTGTGCCAGAAAACAAAACATGTGCGACGGCTCATCCATGGGACACGATTTTGGTAGGCAAACTGTGTGCAATGACAGAACATGGGAAATTGTCCTTCTGCATGTGCGATAAGTTACTGTAATGCAGACCATTCCGGATTTGTAATTGTGGGCATTGATTGGCAAACACTTTTTAAAACGAAGTGTGTGCAATGACTTAAAGCATAGCACACTTCCGACTTCAAGATTACGTGTGTGTGATGAGTTTAAAGGTACATCGATGGGTTTTGAAGGACACTTGTGTGCGATAATTCTAGACAACACATACAACTTTTTGTTGCAAATTGTGTGCTCTACACGGCACACAATTGAAGAAACTAACTATGTGCGATCGTGTGAAAGATCACTGTCGATTCCGTATTAGTAGTCGTTTGCGATTAGATCAAAAGGGGAAAACATGTCAAATTGGTAACTAAATCAAGTGCGTTACGTATTAAGGTCGAAATATATAATAGCTAGAGAGAATCAACATAAGGAATTAATACGAGAGAACGGCAGCAGAGATATACAGTCTGCTTTAGTCCTTTCTCTTCTTGTCATTTTTGAATGGCCCCGTGACATCATCTTCGCGAGGATGCTTCTTGATGTTGGCCGTTGGCTTTTTGTTGTCGTTCATGTCCTCGCCCTCGTCCTTCTCATTCCACCATTCCTCCTCATCATCATCGTCATCGTCATCATCTTCCTCATCCTTCAGCGGCTCCTTGTCTGTTTGGTCATCGTCCGGCGAATCGAGCGGCGGCATCCCTTCCATGAACCGGATATAAACGAGGATAGGGCTCGACGCCAGACTCATGGAAGTCAAGTGCGAAGATCCCGATGTTGACCTTAGAGCGGGCGCCAGACTAGCGGAATTGTCGTCCTCGCTGTCGCTAGCGGAGAACGACATGGTTGCTCTAAGTACAAACCGCGAGAAAGCGAGATTGCAAAGTGTGTGTATAAGTGTGTAGTGGCAGGGGCGGCCGGCCGGGATGATGAAGATGGTGGCAACTGAAGTGGGGGATGAAGAAAAGAGCAATGGTAATTGAAGCGGGGGACTAACGGATTATATTGGTGCTGGAAGGTGGTTAGAATTCTAATATAATCAACCGCAATTATTAGTACCCCATCATCTAAATTCTTGTGGTTGCGCAGTTCTCAGTGTTATAATTACGCACACAGGTTGGAGCGTTCAAATGCGTGCAATATGCCAAATGTTTTCACACGATACATTTTAGCAATTCACACAGTTCGCTAAATACATTATTTCAACTATGCACACGCTTATATGAAACACAACGTGTGTGAAACTAGCATTTAACATAGGACAGTTGGCAAGCAAGAGATGATCTATGCTTATTGATGTGTAGCCCATAATAATCAAACAAAAACCCTATTCATCATTGTAACCAGTGCATAAAAGATGGCTAATGCGACAACTACAACCACACATGCTAGTTCCTTCTTGTCTCTTGCTTTTATCTGTTGCCTGTGATTGATTCTTTATTGCTTCATCGTAGTGATCATACACTCCAGATCAGTCAGTTTCTTCTTCAGCTTTACGTTATCTTCTGCAAGCTTGGTGATAACACTCCAAGCCGTACCATTGCATTCATCATCCAATATCCATGTGAATGTTCAATATTCAAGATCAATGGGGGCATTAATAACTCAACTTAAAGGGTGTTTTTATCATTTATGCCACTAGTTGTGTCCCACTACTCAATTTTGCCATTAGAAGTTACAACTGCTAAAAAATGCCATTGTTCCGTGAGATGGTGGAACCCACAAGTATAGGGGATCGCGACAGTCTTTGAGGGTAGTATTTCATCCAAATTTATTGATTCGACATAAGGGGAGCCAAAGAATATTTATGAGCCTTAGCAATTGAGTTGTCAATTTAACCACACCTGAAAATTTTACCTATGCAACAAAGTGTTTAGTAACACAGTAGTATGATAGTTTTGATAGTAGTAGCAATAGTAGCAATGGTAACAAAAACAGTAACAATAGAAGTTTGTGATGATTGTAACAGCAGCAACAACGAAAGTAACTTAGCAAAACTAGCATGAGAAATGCGTAGGCATTGGATTAGCGATGGATATTTGTGTTGGATGATATTTATCATATAATAGTCACAACCTAGAGCGATACACAATAGCTCAAATTCATCAATGTAATGTAGGCATGTATTCTGTATATAGTCATACGTGCTTATAATAAGAACTTGCATGACATATTTTTTCCTACCCTCCCGTGGCAGTTGTGTTGGGGAACACAGTAATTTCAAAAAAATTCCTACGCACACGCAAGATCATGGTGTTGCATAGCAACGAGAGGGGAGAGTATTGTCTACATACCCTCGTAGACGTAAGCGGAATCGTTATGACAACGCGGTTGATGTAGTCGTACGTCTTCACGATCGACCGATCCTAGTACCGAAAGTACGGCACCTCTGCGATCTGCACACGTTCAGCTCGGTGACATCCCACGAACTCACGATCCAGCAGAGTGTCGAGGGAGAGCTTTATCAGCACGATGGCGTGATGACGGTGATGATGATGCTACCGGAACAGGGCTAAGCACCGCTACGATATGACCGAGATGGATTATGGTGGAGGGGGGCACCGCACACGGCTAAGAGATCAATGATTAACTTGTGTGTCTATGGGGGTGTCCCCTGGCCACGTATATATAGGATGGAGGGAGGAGGAGGCCGGCCCTCATAGGGCGCGCCCAAAGTGCGGAGTCCTACTAGGACTCCCTAGTCCTAGTAGGATTCCACCTCCTACATGGAATAGGAAAAAGGGAAGGGAGAAGGAGAAGGAAGGAAGGAAACATCCCCTTTCCCTAGTCCAATTCGGACCAGTCCTTGGGGAAGGGACGCGGCCACACTTGAGGCCTTTCTCTCCTTTCCCGTATGGCCATTAATGCCGAATATGAATTCCCCTAACTCTCCGGTACTCCGAAAAATATCCGAATCACTCAGAACCTTTCCGATGTCCGAATATAGCCGTCCAATATATCGATCTTTATGTCCTGACTGTTTCGAGACTCCTCGTCATGTCCCCGATCTCATCCGGGACTCCGAACAAACTTCGGTCATCAAATCACATAACTCATCATACAAATCATCACAGAACGTTAAGCGTGCGGACCCTACGGGTTCAAGAACTATGTAGAAATGACCGAGACATATCTCCGATCAATAACCAATAGCGGAACCTGGATGCTCATATTGGATCCTACCTATTCTACAAAGATCTTTATCGGTCAAACCGCATAACAACATACGTTATTCCCTTTGTCATCGGTATGTTACTTGCCCGAGATTCGATCGTCGGTATCTCAATACCTAGTTCAATCTCGTTACTGGAAAGTCTCTTTACTCGTTCCGTAATCCAACATCCCGTAACTAACTCATTAGTCACATTGCTTGCAAGGCTTATAGTGATGTGCATTACCGAGAGGGCCCAGAGATACCTCTCCGATACACGGAGTGACAAATCCTAATCTCGATCTATGCCAACTCAACAAACACAATCGGAGACACCTGTAGAGCATCTTTATAATCACCCAGTTACGTTGTGACGTTTGATAGCACACAAGGTGTTCCTCCGGTATTCGGGAGTTGCATAATCTCATAGTCAGAGGAACATGTATAAGTTATGAAGAAAGCAGTAGCAATAAAAATGAACGATCATTATGCTAAGCTAACGGATGGGTCTTGTCCATCACATCATTCTCTAATGATGTGATCCCATTCATCAAATGACAACACATGTCCATGGCTAGGAAACTTAACCATCTTTGATTAATGAGCTAGTCAAGTAGAGCCAAACTAGGGACACTCTGTTTATCTATGTATTCACACATGTACTAAGTTTCCGGTTAATACAATTGTAGCATGAATAATAAACATTTATCATGATATAAGGAAATATAAATAACAACTTTATTATTTCCTCTAGGGCATATTTCCTTCAGTCTCCCACTTAAACTAGAGTCAATAATCTAGTTCACATCGTGATGTGATTTAACACCAATAGTTCACATCTTTATGTGATTAGTTCACATCTCCATGTGACTAACACCCAAAAGGTTTACCAGAGTCAATAATCTAGTTCACATCGCTATGTGATTAACACCCAAAGAGTGATCATGTTTTGCTTGTGAGAGAAATTTAGTCAACAGGTCTGCCACATTCAGAGCCGTATGTATTTTGCAAATTTTCTATGTCTATAATGCTTTGCACGGAACTACTCTAGCTAATTTCTCCCACTTTCGATATGTATCTAGATCGAGACTTAGAGTCATCCAGATCGGTGTCAAAGCTTGCATCGACGTAACTTTTACGATGAACTCTTTGTCACCTCCATAACCGAGAAACATTTCCTTATTCCACTAAGGATATTTTTGACCGCTGTCCAGTGATCCACTCCTAGATCACTATTGTAGCCTCTTGCCAAACTTATGGTGAGGTACACAATAGGTCTGGTACACAGCATAACATACTTTATAGAACCTATGACTGAGGCATAGGGAATGACTTTTCATTGTCTTTCTATTTTTTTGCCATGGTCGGGTTTTGAGTATTTACTCAAATTCACACCTTACAACACAGGCAAGAACTCCTTCTTTGACTTTTCCATTTTACTTCAAAATCTTGTCAAGGTATGTACTCATTGAAAATATATCAAGCGTCTTGATCTATCTCTATAGATCTTGATGCTCAATATGTAAGTAGCTTCATCGAGGTCTTTCTTTGAAAAACTCTTTTCAAACACTCCTTTATACTTTCCAGAAAATTCTACATTATTTCCGATCAACAATATATCATTCACATATACTTATCAGAAATGTTGTAGTGCTCCTACTAACTTTCTTGTAAATACAAGCTTCACCGCAAGTCTATATAAAACCATATGCTTTGATCACTTTATCAAAGTATATATTCCAACTCCGAGATGCTTGCACCAGTCCATAGATGGATCGCTGGAGCTTGCACACTTTATTAGCACCTTTAGGATTGACAAAACCTTCTTGTTGCATCATATACAACTCTTCTTTAAGAAATCCATTAAGGAATGCAGTTTTGACATCCATTTGCCAGATTTCATAAAATGTGGCAATTGCTAACATGATTCGGACAGAATTAAGCATCGCTACGAGTGAGAAAATCTCATCGTAGTCAACATCTTGAACTTGTCTAAAACCTTTTGTGACAATTCGAGCTTTGTAGATAGTAACACTACTATCAGTGTCCGTCTTCCTCTTGAAAATCCATTTATTCTTAATGGCTCACCGATCAACGGGCAGGTCAATCAAAGTCCATACTTTGTTCTAATACATGGATCTCATCTCAGATTTCATGGCTTCAAGCCATTTCGCGGAATCTGGGCTCATCATCGCTTCCTCATAGTTCGTAGGTTCGTCATGGTCAAGTAACATGACCTCCAGAACAGGATTACCGTACCACTCTGGTGCGGAACGTATTCTGGTTGACCTACGAGGCTCGGTAGTAACTTAATCTGAAGTTTCATGATCATCATCACTAACTTCCTCACTAATTGGTGTAGGAATCACTATAACTGATTTCTATGATGAACTACTTTCCAATTCGGGAGAAGGCACAATTACCTCATCAAGTTTTACATTCCTCCCAATCACTTCTTTCGAGAGAAACTTCTTCTCTAGAAGGGTCAATTCTTAGCAACGAATATCTTGCCTTCAGATCCGTGATAGAAGGTGTACCCAACAGTTTCCTTTGGGTATCCTATGAAGAGGCATTTCTCCGATTTGGGTTTGATCTTATCAGGTTGAAACTTTTTCACATAAGCATCATAGCCCCAAACTTCAAGAAACGACACCTTAGGTTTCTTGCTAAACCACAATTCATATGGTGTCGTCCCAACGGATTTAGATGGTGCCCTATTTAACGTGAATGCAACTGTCTCTAATGCATAACCCCAAAACGATAGTGATAAATCGGTAAGAGACATCATAGATTGCACCATATCTAATAAAGTACGGTTATGACGTTCGGACACACCATTCTGCTGTGGTGTTCCAGGTGGCGTGAGTTGCAAAACTATTCCACATTGTTTCAAATGAAGACCAAACTCGTAACTCAAATATTCTCCTCCATGATCAGATCGCATAAACTTTATTTTCTTGTTACGATGATTTTCCACTTCACTCTGAAATTCTTTGAACTTTTCAAATGTTTCAGACTTATGTTTCATCAAGTAGATATACCCATATCTTCTCAAATCATCTATGAAGATCAGAAAATAACGATACCCGCCGCGAGCCTCAACACTCATCGGATTGCATACATCAGTATGTATTATTTCCAATAATTCAGTTGCTTGCTCCACTGTTTCGGAGAACAGAGTTTTAGTCATCTTGCCCACAAGGCATGGTTCGCAAGCATCAAATGATTCATAATCAAGTGATTCCAAAAGCCCATCAGCATGGAGTTTCTTCATGCGCTTTACACCAATATGACCTAAACGGCAGTGCCACATATAAGTTGCACTATCATTATTAACTTTGCATCTTTTGGCTTCAATATTATGAATATGTGTATTACTACGATCGAGATTCAATAAACCATTCACCTTGGGTGTATGACCTCAGAAGGTTTTATTCATGTAAACAGAATAACAATTATCCTTGACTTAAATGGATAACCATATTGCAATAAACATGATCCAATCATATTATGCTCTAGGCAAACACCAAATAACATTTATTTTAGGTTCAACACTAAACCCGAAGGTAAAGGAGTGCGCGATGGTGATCTAATCAACCTTGGAATCACTTCCAACTCACATCACCACCTCGCCCTTAACTAGTCTCTGTTTATTTTGCAACTCCTGTTTCGAGTTACTACTCTTAGTAACTGAACCAGTATCAAATACTGAGGTGTTGCTATAAACACTAGTAAAGTACACATCAATAACATGTATATCAAATATATACTTTTGTTCACTTTGCCATCCTTCTTATCCGCCAAGTATCTAGGGCAGTTCCACTTCCAGTGACCATTTCTTTTGCAATAGAAGCACTCAGTTCCAGGCTTGGGTCTAGCTTTGAGCTTCTTCATGGGAGCAGCAACTTGCTTGCTATTATTCTTTGTAGTTCCTCTTTCTTTCCCTTTGCCCTTTTTCTTGAAACTAGTGGTCTTGTTAACCATCAACACTTGATGCTATTTCTTGATTTCTACCTTCACCAATTTCAGCATCGCGAAGAGCTTGGGAATTACTTCCGTTATCCCTTGCATATTATAGTTCATCACTAAGTTCTAGTAACTTGGTGATAGTGACTAGAGAACTTTGTCAATTACTATCTTATCTGGAAGATTAACTCCCACTTGATTCAAGCAATTGTAGTACCCAGACAATCTGAGCACATGCTCACTAGTTGAGCTATTCTCCTCCATCGTGTAGGCAAAGTACTGTCAGAGGTCTTCTGCCTCTCGACACGGGCATGAGTATGAAATACCAATTTCAACTCTTAGAACATCTTATATGCTTTGTGGCGTTCAAAACATTTTTGAAGTCCCATTTCTAAGCCGTAAAGCATGGTACACTAAACTATCAAGTAGTCATCATACCGAGCTTTACCAAACGTTCATAACGTCTGTATCTGCTCCTGCAATAGGTCCATCACCTAGTGGTGCATCAAGGACATAATTCTTCTCTGCAGCAATGAGGATAATCCTCAGATCACGGACCTAGTCCGCATCATTGCTACTATCATCTTTCAACATAGTTTTTTCTCTAGGAACGTATCAAAAATAAAACGGGGAGCTACATCGCGAGCTATTGATCTACAACATAGTTATGCAAATACTATCAGGACTAAGTTCATGATAAATTAAAGTTCAATTAATCATATTACTTAAGAACTCCCACTTAGATAGACATCCCTCTAGTCATCTAAATGATCACGTGATCCAAATCAACTAAACCATGTCTGATCATCACGTGAGATGGAGTAGTTTTCAATGGTGAACATCACTATGTTGATCATATCTACTATATGATTCACGCTCGACCTTTCGGTCTCCAGTGTTCCGAGGCCATATCTGCATATGCTAGGCTCGTCAAGTTTAACCCGAGTATTCCGCGTGTGCAAAGCTGGCTTGCACCCGTTGTATGTGAACGTAGAGCTAATCACACCCGATCATCATGTGGTGTCTCGGCACGACGAACTGTGGCAACGGTGCATACGCAGGAAGAACACTTATACCTTGAAATTTAGTGAGAGATCATCTTATAATGCTACCGCCGAACTAAGAAAAATAAGATACATAAAGGATAAACATCACATGCAATCAAAATATGTGACATGATATGGCCATCATCATCTTGTGCCTTTGATCTCCATCTCCAAAACACCGTCATGATGTCTATCGTCACCGGCATGACACCATGATCTCCATCATCTTGATCTCTATCAACGTGTCGCCACATGGTCGTCACACCAACTATTGCTTTTGCAACTATTACTATCGCATAGCGATAAAGTAAAGCAATTATATGGCGCTTGCATCTTATGCAATAAAGAGACAACCATAAGGCTCCTGCCAGTTGCCAAACTTTAACAAAACATTATCATCTCATAAGACAATTTATATCTCATCATGTCTTGACCATATCACATCACAACATGCCCTGCAAAAACAAGTTAGACATCCTCTACTTTGTTGTTGCAAGTTTTACGTGGCTGCTACAGGCTGAGCAAGAACCGTTCTTACCTACGCATCAAAAAACCACAACGCGGTATAGTGATTGCTTTTTGATCTTCAGAAAGAACCCTGTTCATTGAATCCGATTCAACTAAAGTTGGAGCAACAGACACCCACTAGCCACCTGTCTGCGAAGCACGTCGGTAGAACCAGTCTCGTGTAAGCGTACGCGTAATGTCGGTCTGAGCGGCTTCATCCAACAATACCGTGGAATCAAGAATGAACTAGTGACGGCAAGCAATATGTATATACTCACGCCCACAACTCCTTTGTGTTCTACTCGTGCATATAACATCTACGCATAGATCATGGTGATGCATAGCAACGAGAGGGGAGAGTATTGTCTACGTACCCTCATAGACCATAAGCGGAAGAGTTATGACAACACGGTTGATGTAGTCGTACGTCTTCACGATCGACTGATCCTAGTACCGAAAGTACGACACCTCCATGATCTGCACATGTTCAGCTCGGTGACGTCCCACGAACTCATGATCCAGCAGAGTGTCAAGGGAGAGCTTTGTCAGCACGACGGCGTGATGACGGTGATGATGATGCTACCGGAACAGGGTTTCGCCTAAGCACCGCTACGATATGACCGAGGTGGTTTATGGTGGAGGGGGGCACCGCACACGACCAAGAGATCAATGATAAACTTGTGTGTCTATGGGGTGCCCCCTGGCCACGTATATAAAGGATGGAGGGAGGAGGAGGACGGCCCTCATAGGGCGTGCCCAAAGTGCGGAGTCCTACTAGGACTCCCTAGTCCTAGTAGGATTCCACCTCCTACATGGAATAGGAAAAAGGGAAGGGAGAAGGAGAAGGAAGGAAGGGGGCGCCCCCTTTCCCTAGTCCAATTCGGACCAGTCCATGGGGAAGGGGCGCGGCCACACTTGAGGCCTTTCTCTCCTTTCCCGTATGGCCCATTAAGGCCCAATACGAATTCCGTAACTCTCTGGTACTCCGAAAAATACCCGAATCACTCGGAACCTTTACGATGTCCGAATATAGCCTTCCAATATATCGATCTTTACGTCTCGACCATTTAGAGACTCCTCAGCATGTCCCTGATCTCATCCGGGACTCCGAACAAACTTCGGTCATCAAATCACATAACTCATAATACAAATCGTCACAGACCATTAAGCGTGCGGACCCTACGGATCCGAGAACTATGTAGACATGACCAAGACATATCTCCGGTCAATAACCAATAGCGGAACATGGATGCTCATATTGGCTCCTACATATTCTACGAAGATCTTTATCGGTCAAACCACATAACAACATATGTTGTTCCCTTTGTCATCGGTATGTTACTTGCCCGAGATTTGATCGTCGGTATCTTAATACCTAGTTCAATCTTGTTACCGGCAAGTCTCTTTACTCGTTCCGTAATGCAACATCCCGTAACTAACTCATTAGTCACATTGCTTGCAAGGCTTATAGTGATGTGCATTACCGAGAGGGCCCAGAGATACCTCTCCGATACACGGAGTGACAAATCCTAATCTCGATCTATGCCAACTCAACAAACACCATCGGAGAAACCTGTAGAGCATCTTTATAATCACCCATTTACATTGTGACGTTTGATAGCACACAAGGTGTTCCTCCGGTATTCGGGAGTTGCATAATCTCATAGTGAGAGGAACATGTATAAGTTATGAAGAAAGCAGTAGCAATAAAAATGAACGATCATTATGCTAAGCTAACGGATTGGTCTTGTCCATCACATCATTCTTTAATGATGTGACCCCATTCATCAAATGACAACACATGTCCATGGCTAGGAAACTTGACCATCTTTGATTAACGAGCTAGTCAAGTAGAGGCATACTAGGGACACTCTGTTTGTCTATGTATTCACACATGTACTAAGTTTCCGGTTAATACAATTCTAGAATTAATAATAAACATTTATCATGATATAAGGAAATATAAATAACAATTTTATTATTGCCTCTAGGGCATATTTCCTTCAAGTGGGGTCCATAAGGAAATCTAAGGGATATTAAGGCATCCTTTTAATAGAGAACCGGAACAAAGAATTAACATATGGTGAATACATGAACTATTCATACTACGGTAATCACCAGAAAGAATCCCAATTATTTTCACCTTAGGGTATGTGGATCATAACACGTAATAGGTGCATACAACTTGCAAGATAGGATCAAGAACTCAAATATATTCATGAAATCATAAAGGGTTCAGATATGAGATCATAAAACTCGAGCCCTAGTGATTAGAATTAAGCATAACAAACTCATAGCAACATCAATCTCAGAACACGGTCGATACTATGGATCAAGCCCTAACAAATTGACTCGATTACATGACAAATCTCATCCAACTCCATCACCATCCAGCAAGCCCGCAAAGGAATTACTCACTCCCGATGGTGGGCATCATGGAACTATTGATGGAGAAAGATTGATGGTGATGATGGCGACACATTCCACCCCCGGAGCCCCGAACGGACTCCAGATCAATCCTCCCGATGAAGAACAGGAGGTGGCGGCGGCTCTGTATCATAAAACGCGATGATTCCTTATCTTTGATTTTTTTTTCTCCGTGAGATGGCACTTATGGAGTTGGACTTAGGGCACATGGAGGCTTCAGGGGCCCACAAGCTCACTAGGCGCGCCCTAGGGGGTGGGCGCGCCCCCTGAGCTTGTGGCTCCTGGGTTGCCCCCCTCAAGTAGTTCTCTTCTCCAATATTTTCTTTATATTCTGAAAATATTCTTCGTAATTTTTCATCCCAATCTAAGAACTTTTATCTCTACACAAAAATAACACCTTGTCAATTTTGCTAAAAATAGCGTTAGTCCGGTTTAGTTCCATTCAAATCATACAAATTAGAGTCCAAAATAAGAACAAAAGTGTTTGAAAAAATAGATACGTTTGGGATGTATTGATGTCTACTATGCAACTTTTATTCTTGTAGACACGTGTTGGGCCTCCAAGCGCAGAGTTTTGTAGGACAATAGCAATTTTCCCTCAAGTAGATGACCTAAGGTTTATCAATCCATGGGAGGCGTAGGATGAAGATAGTCTCTCTCAAACAACCCTGCAACCAAATAATAAAAAGTCTCTTGTGTCCCCAACACACCAAACACAATGGTAATTTGTATAGGTGCACTACTTCAGCGAAAAGATGGTGATAAAGGTGTAGTAATGATAGTAGAAATTGTTTTTTGTACTAGGAACAATAAAAAACATCAAGGTATCAATTGATAAAACGTAGCACAAACGGTATTGCAATGCTTGAAAATGTGGCCTAGGGGTCATACTTTCACTAGTGCAATCTCTCAACAATGCTAATATAATTGGATCATATAACCATCCCTCAACGTGCGATGAAGAATCACTCCAAAATTCCTATCTAGTGGAGAACATAAGAAGAAATTGTTTGTAGCTATTCTTTCTGATCGATCTATCCAAGAGTTCCTACTAAAATAACACCAAGTTATTCTTTCCGATCGATCTATCAAGAGTTCGTACTAAAATAACACTAAGTTATTCTTTCAGATTGATCTTTCAAGAGTTCGTACTAAAATAACACCAAAGCAAATTCAGATTCATAATACTCAATCCAACACAAAGAACCTCAAAGAGTGCCCCAAGATTTCTACCATAGAAACAAAAGACGAGAACGTGCATCAATCCCTATGCATAGATTACCCCAATGTCACCTCGGGAGTCGATGAGTTGAGTGCCAAAACACATATCAAGTGAATCAATATGATACCCCATTGTCACCACGAGTATTCATACGCAAGACATACATAAAGTGCTCGTTTCTTGAAAAAAAGATGCATAGCATTATTCTAAATAACAGCAAGCAAATCCTAACAAAATAAAATGATGCTCCAAGTAAAACTCATATCATGTGACGAATGAAGACATAGCTCCAAGTGAGGTTACCGATAATGTTGAAGACAAAAGAGGGGATGCCTTCTAGGCCATCCCCAAGCTTAGTTACTTAGATATTCCTTAAATATTACCTTGGGGTGCCTTGGGCATCCCCAATCTTAGGGTCTTGTCACTCTTTATTCTCCTCATATCGACATCTCACCCAAAACTTGAAAACTTCAGTCACACGAAACTTAACGGAACTTTGTGAGATAGGTTAGTATGATAAAGAGCAAACCATTTCACTTTTGGTACTGTCAAAGACAAGATTCATAATTGTTCTCACACAATTTCTACTGTAGCATATCATTTCCACAATTTATATTGAGAAACATCAGCCATAGAAACTAGAAAACAAGCAAACTATGCATTGAAAATAGAATCTGTCAAAAACAGAACAGTCTGTAGTAATCTGTACTACGACAATACTTCTGCTACTCCAAAAATTCTTAAAAAATAGGAAATCTTGGGTAATTTGTCTATTAATATTTTGCAAAAAGAATCATCATTTTTATCACGCTTCTGTTAAACATGAGATTTGTTTTCCCGAGCGCAGAAGTTTCTGTTTTTCAGCAGGGTCAAATCAACTATCACCGTAAGCCATCCCAAAGGTCTTACTTGACACTTTATTGAAACAGAAGCAATAAAACATGATTACTAAAGTAGTCTAATCATGTGAACACACAAAAAAAGTAGGTAAAAGTGTTGGGTTGTCTCCCAACAAACGCTTTTCTTTAATGCCTTTTAGCTAGGCATGATGATTTCAATGATGCTCACGTAAAAGATAAGAATTGAAACACAAAGAGAGCATCATGAAGCATATGACTAGCACATTTAAGTCTAACCCACTTCCTATGCATAGGTATTTTGTGAGCAAACAACTTATGGGAACATGAATCAACTAGCATAGGAAGGCAAAACAAGCATAACTTCAAAACTTTCAACACATAGAGAGGAAACTTCATATTATTGCAATTCCTATATGCATAAGTTCCTCCCTCATAATAATTTTCAGTAGAATCATGAAGAAATTCAACAATATAACCATCACATAAAGCATTCTTTTCATGATTCACAAGCATAGAGAACTTATTACTTTCCACATAAGCAAATTTCTTCTCATCAATAGTAGTGGGAGCAAACTCAACAAAATAACTATCATGAGAGTGAAAATTAAAATCATGATGACAAGTTTCATGGTTATCATTATTCTTTATAGCATACATGTCATCACCATAATCATCATAGATAGCAACTTGTTGTCATAATCAATTGCAACCTGCTCCAAAATAGTGGATTCATAATTAACTAAAGTCACGACCTCTCCAAATCCACTTTCATCAATATAATCATCATAAATAGGAGGCATGCAATCATCATAATAAATTTTCTCATCAAAACTGGGGGGGACTAAAAATATCATATTCATCAAATATAGCATCCCCAAGCCTATGGCTTTGCATATCATTAGCATCATGGATATTCAAATAATTCATACTAACAACATTGCAGTCATGCTCATCATTCAAATATTTTGTGCCAAACATTTTATTGACTTCTTCTTCTAACAATTGAGCACAATTTTCTGAACCATCATTTTCAAGAAATATATTATAAAGATGATCAATAATATGATGCAACCTCAATTCCATTTTTATGTAGTTTTGTTTTATAAACCAAACTAGTGATAAAACAAGAAACTACAAAGATTCAATTGCAAGATCTAAAGATATACCTTCACGCACTCACCTCCTCAACAATGGTGCTAGAAAAGAGCTTGATGTCTACAACACAACTTTATTCTTGGAGACACGTGTTGGGTCTCCAAGCGCAGAGTTTTGTAGGACAATAGCAATTTTCCCTCAAGTGGATGACCTAAGGTTTATCAATCCGTAGGAGGCGTAGGATGAAGATAGTCTCTCTCAAACAACCCTGCAACCAAATAATAAAAAGTCTCTTGTGTCCCCAACACACCAAATACAATGGTAATTTGTATAGGTGCACTAGTTTGGCGAAGAGATGGTGATAAAGATGTAGTAATGATAGTAGAAATTGATTTTTGTAGTAGGAACAATAAAAACAGCAAGGTATCAATTGATAAAACGGAGCACAAACGGTATTGCAATGCTGGAAAATGAGGCCTAGGGTCCATACTTTCGCTAGTGCAATCTCTCAACAATGCTAATATAATTGGATCATATAACCATCCCTCAACGTGCGATGAAGAATCACTCCAAAGTTCCTATCTAGTGGAGAACATAAGAAGAAATTGTTTTTAGCTATTCTTTTCGATCGATCTATCCAAGAGTTCATACTAAAATAACACCAAGTTATTCTTTTCGATTGATCTATCAAGAGTTCGTACTAAAATAACACCAAAGAAAATTCAGATTCATAATACTCAATCCAACACAAAGAACCTCAAAGAGTGCCCCAAGATTTCTACCAGAGAAACAAAAGACGAGAATGTGCATCCACCCCTTTGCATAGATTACCCCAATGTCACCTCGGGAATCCACGAGTTGAGTGCCAAAACACATATCAATTGAATCAATATGATACCCCATTGTTACCACGAGTATTCATATGCAAGACATACATCAAGTGCTCTCAAATCCATAAAAGTATTCAATCCGATAAGAACAAAATCTCAAAGGGAAAACTCAATTCATCACAACAAGATAGAGAGGGGAAAACACCATATGATCCAACTATATTAACAAAGCCCGCGATACATCAAGATCATGATATCTCAAGAACATGAGAGAGAGAGAGATTAAACACATTGCTAATGGTACAAACCCTCAGCCCCGAGGGTGGACTACTCCCTCCTCATCGCGGTGGCCGCCGGGATGATGAAGATGGCCACCGGTGATGATTCCCCCCACCGGCAGGGTGCCGGAACGGGGTCTAGATTGGTTTTCGGTGGCTATGGAGGCTTGCGGCAGTGGAACTTCTCATCTAGGTTAACCCCGAGGGTTTTCAGAATATTTGTGATTTTGTAGGGTAAAGAGGGGGTCCAGGAGACCACCAAGGTGGGCACAACCCACCTAGGCGTGCTTGGGCCCCCATGCGCGCCATGGTGGGTTGTGCGCCCCTCGGGGCTGAAGGAAATATTCCCTAGAGGCAATAATAAAGTTATTATTTATTTCCTTATAATCATGATAAATGTTTATTATTCATGCTAGAATTGTATTAACCGGAAACATAATACATGTGTGAATAAATAGACAAACAAAGTGTCACTAGTACGCCTCTACTTGACTAGCTCGTTAATCAAAGATGGTTATGTTTCCTAACCATGAACAATGAGTTGTTATTTGATTAACGAGGTCACATCATTAGTTGAATGATCTGATTGACATGACCCATTCCATTAGCTTAGCACCCGATCGTTTAGTATGTTGCTATTGCTTTCTTCATGACTTATACATGTTCCTATAACTATGAGATTATGCAACTCCCGTTTACCGGAGGAACACTTTGGGTACTACCAAACGTCACAACGTAACTGGGTGATTATAAAGGAGTTCTACAGGTGTCTCCAATGGTACATGTTGGGTTGGCGTATTTCGAGATTAGGTTTTGTCACTCCGATTGTCGGAGAGGTATCTCTGGGCCCTCTCGGTAATGCACATCACATAAGCCTTGCAAGCATTACAACTAATATGGTAGTTGTGAGATGATGTATTACGGAACGAGTAAAGAGACTTGTCGGTAACGAGATTGAACTAGGTATTGGATACCGACGATCAAATCTCGGGCAAGTAACATACCAATGACAAAGGGAACAACGTATGTTGTTATGCGGTCTGACCGATAAAGATATTCGTAGAATATGTAGGAGCCAATATGGGCATCCAGGTCCCGCTATTGGTTATTGACCGGAGACGTGTCTCGGTCATGTCTACATTGTTCTCGAACCGTAGGGTCCGCACGCTTAACGTTACGATGACAGTTATTATGAGTTTATGCATTTTGATGTACCGAAGGTTGTTCGGAGTCCCGGATGTGATCACGGACATGACGAGGAGTCTCGAAATGGTCGAGACATAAAGATTGATATATTGGAAGCCTATGTTTGGACATCGGAAGTGTTCCGGGTGAAATCAGGATTTTACCGGATTACCGGGAGGTTACCGGAACCCCCCGGGAGTCATATGGGCCTTATTGGGCCTTAGTGGAAAGGTGAAAGGGCTGCCCATAAGGGCTGTGCGCCTCCCCCCTCCCCTAGTCCTATTAGGACTAGGAGAGGTGGCCGGCCACCCCTCTCCCTCTTTCCCCCTTGGGAATCCTAGTTGGAATAGGATTGGGGGGGGGGGGGAGTCCTACTCCCGGTAGGAGTAGGACTCCTCCTGCGCCCTCCTCCTGGCCGGCGCACCTCTTCCCCTTGGCTCCTTTATATACGGAGGCAGGGGGGCACCTCTAGACACACAAGTTGATCATTGAGATCGTTCCTTAGCCGTGTGCGGTGCCCCCTGCCACCATATTCCACCTCGATCATATCGTTGTAGTGCTTAGGCGAAGCCCTGCGTCGGTAATACATCAAGATCGTCACCACACCGTCATGCTGACAGAACTCCTCCCTGAAGCTTTGCTGGATCGGAGCCCGGGGATCGTCATCGAGCTGTACGTGTGCTAAGAACTCGGAGGTGCCGGAGTAACGGTGCTTGGATCGGTTGGATCAGGAAGAAGACGTACGACTACTTCCTCTACGTTGTGTTAACGCTTCCGTTGCGATCTACAAGGGTACGTAGATCATACTCTCCCCTCGTTGCTATGCATCACCATGATCTTGCGTGTGCGTAGGAAAATTTTGAAATTACTACGTTCCCCAACAGTGGCATCCGAGCCGAGGTTTTATGGTTTGATGTTATTTGCACGAGTAGAACACAAGTGAGTTGTGGACGATACAAGTCATACTGCCTACCAGCATGTCATACTTTGGTTCGACGGTATTGTTGGACGAGACGACCCGGACCAACCTTACGCGTACACTTACGCGAGACCGGTTCCCTCGACGTGCTTTGCACATAGATGGCTTGTGGGCGACTGTCTCTCCAACTTTAGTTGAACCGAGTGTGGCTACGCCCGGTCCTTGCGAAGGTTAAAACGGAGTCTATTTGACAAACTATCATTGTGGTTTTGATGCGTAGGTGAGATTGGTTCTTGCTTAAAGCCCGTAGCAGCCACGTAAAACTTGCAACAACAAAGTAGAGGACGTCTAACTTGTTTTTGCAGGGCATGTTGTGATGTGATATGGTCAAGGCATGATGCTAAATTTTATTGTATGAGATGATCATGTTTTGTAACCGAGTTATCGGCAACTGGCAGGAGCCATATGGTTGTCGCTTTATTGTATGCAATGCAATCGCGATGTAATGCTTTACTTTATCACTAAACGGTAGCCGTGGAAGCATAAGATTGGCGAGACGACAACGATGCTACGATGGAGATCAAGGTGTCGCGCCGGTGACGATGGTGATCATGACGGTGCTTCGGAGATGGAGATCACAGGCACAAGATGATGATGGCCATATCATATCACTTATATTGATTGCATGTGATGTTTATCTTTATATGCATCTTATCTTGCTTTGATTGACGGTAGCATTATAAGATGATCTCTCACTAAATTATCAAGAAGTGTTCTCCCTGAGTATGCACCGTTGCGAAAGTTCTTCGTGCTGAGACACCACGTGATGATCGGGTGTGATAGGCTCTACGTTCAAATACAACGGGTGCAAAACAGTTGCACACGCGGAATACTCAGGTTATACTTGACGAGCCAAGCATATACAGATATGGCCTCAGAACACGGAGACCGAAAGGTCGAGCGTGAATCATATAGTAGATATGATCAACATAATGATGTTCACCAATGAAACTACTCCATCTCACGTGATGATCGGACATGGTTTAGTTGATTTGGATCACGTGATCACTTAGAGGATTAGAGGGATGTCTATCTAAGTGGGAGTTCTTAAGTAATATGATTAATTGAACTTAAATTTATCATGAACTTAGTACCTGATAGTATCTTGCTTATTTATGTTGATTGTAGATAGATGGCTCGTGCTGTTGTTCCGTTGAATTTTAATGCGTTCCTTGAGAAAGCAAAGTTGAAAGATGATGGTAGCAATTACACGGACTGGGTCCGTAACTTGAGGATTATCCTCATTGCTGCACAGAAGAATTACGTCCTGGAAGCACCGCTGGGTGCCAGGCCTGCTGCTGGAGCAACACCAGATGTTATGAACGTCTGGCAGAGCAAAGCTGATGACTACTCGATAGTTCAGTGTGCCATGCTTTACGGCTTAGAATCGGGACTTCAACGATGTTTTGAACGTCATGGAGCATATGAGATGTTTCAGGAGTTGAAGTTAATATTTCAAGAAAATGCCCGGATTGAGAGATATGAAGTCTCCAATAAGTTCTATAGCTGCAAGATGGAAGAGAACAGTTCTGTCAGTGAGCATATACTCAAAATGTCTGGGTATAATAATCACTTGATTCAATTGGGAGTTAATCTTCCAGATGATTGCGTCATTGACAGAATTCTCCAATCACTGCCACCAAGCTACAAGAGCTTCGTGATGAACTATAATATGCAAGGGATGAACAAGACTATTCCCGAGCTCTTCGCAATGCTGAAAGTTGCGGAGGTAGAAATCAAAAAGGAGCATCAAGTGTTGATGGTTAACAAAACCACTAGTTTCAAGAAAAAGGGCAAAGGGAAGAAGAAGGGAAACTTCAAGAAGAACGGCAAGCAAGTTGCTGCTCAAGAGAAGAAACCCAAGTCTGGACCTAAGCCTGAAACTGAGTGCTTCTACTGCAAGCAGACTGGTCACTGGAAGCGGAACTGCCCAAAGTATTTGGCGGATAAGAAGGATGGCAAGGTGAACAAAGGTATATATGATATACATGTTATTGATGTGTACCTTACTAATGCTCGCAGTTGCACCTGGGTATTTGATACTAGTTCTGTTGCTAATATTTGCAACTCGAAACAGGGGCTACGGATTAAGCGAAGATTGGCTAAGGACGAGGTGACGATGCGCGTGGGAAACGGTTCCAAAGTCGATGTGATCGCGGTCGGCACGCTACCTCTACATCTACCTTCGGGATTAGTATTAGACCTAAATAATTGTTATTTAGTGCCAGCGTTAAGCATGAACATTATATCTGGATCTTGTTTGATGCGAGACGGTTATTCATTTAAATCAGAGAATAATGGTTGTTCTATTTATATGAGTAATATCTTTTATGGTCACGCACCCTTGAAGAGTGGTCTATTCTTATTGAATCTCAAGAGTAGTGATACACATATTCATAATGTTGAAGCCAAAAGATGCAGAGTTGATAATGATGGTGCAACTTATTTGTGGCACTGCCGTTTAGGTCATATCGGTGTAAAGCGCATGAAGAAACTCCATACTGATGGACTTTTGGAACCACTTGATTATGAATCACTTGGTACTTGCGAACCATGCCTCATGGGCAAGATGACTAAAACACCGTTCTCCGGTACTATGGAGAGAGCAACAGATTTGTTGGAAATCATACATACAGATGTATGTGGTCCGATGAATATTGAGGCTCGTGGCGGATATCGTTATTTTCTCACCTTCACGGATGATTTAAGCAGATATGGTTATATCTACTTAATGAAACATAAGTCTGAAACATTTGAAAAGTTCAAAGAATTTCAGAGTGAAGTGGAAAATCATTGTAACAAGAAAATAAAGTTTCTACGATCTGGTCGTGGAGGAGAATATTTGAGTTACGAGTTTGGTGTACATTTGAAAAATTGTGGAATAGTTTCGCAACTCACGCCACCCGGAACACCACAGCGTAATGGTGTGTCCGAACGTCGTAATCGTACTTTACTAGATATGGTGCGATCTATGATGTCTCTTACTGATTTACCGCTATCATTTTGGGGATACGCTCTAGAGACGGCCGCATTCACGTTAAACAGGGCACCATCAAAATCCGTTGAGACGACGCCTTATGAACTATGGTTTGGCAAGAAACCAAAGTTGTCATTTCTGAAAGTTTGGGGCTGCAATGCTTATGTGAAAAAGCTTCAACCTGATAAGCTCGAACCCAAATCGGAGAAATGTGTCTTCATAGGATATCCAAAGGAAACTATTAGATACACCTTCTATCACAGATTCGAAGGCAAGACTTTTGTTGCTAAATTCGGAAACTTTCTTGAGAAGGAGTTTCTCTCGAAAGAAGTGAGTGGGAGGAAAGTAGAACTTGACGAGGTAACTGTACCTGCTCCCTTGTTGGAAAATAGTACATCATAGAAAACTGTTTCTACGACACCTACACCAATAAGTGAGGAAGTTAATGATAATGATCATGAAACTTCAGAACAAGATACTACTGAACCTCGTAGATCAACCATAGTAAGATCCGCACCAAAGTGGTACGGTAATCCAGTTCTGGAAGTCATGCTACTAGATCATGATGAACCTACGAACTATGAAGAAGCGATGGTGAGCCCAGATTCCGCAAAGTGGCTTGAAGCCATGAAATCTGAGATGGGATCCATGTATGAGAACAAAGTATGGACTTTGGTTGACTTGCCCGATGATCGGCAAGCAATTGAGAATAAATGGATCTTCAAGAAAAAGACTGACGCTGACGGTAATGTTACTGTCTATAAAGCTCGACTTGTCGCAAAAGGTTTTCGACAAGTTCAAGGGGTTGACTACAATGAGACCTTCTCACCCGTAGTGATGCTTAAGTCTGTCCGAATCATGTTAGCAATTGCCGCATTTTATAATTATGAAATTTGGCAGATGGATGTCAAAACTGCATTCCTGAATGGATTTCTGGAAGAAGAGTTGTATATGATGCAACCAGAAGGTTTTGTTGATCCAAAGGGAGCTAACAAAGTGTGCAAGCTCCAGCGATCCATTTATGGACTGGTGCAAGCCTCTCGGAGTTGGAATAAACGCTTTGATAGTGTGATTAAAGCATTTGGGTTTATACAGACTTTCGGAGAAGCCTGTATTTACAAGAAAGTGAGTGGGAGCTCTGTAGCATTTCTGATATTATATGTGGATGACATATTATTGATTGGAAATGATATAGAATTTCTGGATACCATAAAGGGATACTTGAATAAGAGTTTTTCAATGAAAGACCTCGGTGAAGCTGCTTACATATTAGGCATAAAGATCTATAGAGATAGATCAAGACGCTTAATTGGACTTTCACAAAGCACATACCTTGACAAGATTTTGAAAAAGTTCAAAATGGATCAAGCAAAGAAAGGGTTCTTGCCTGTGTTACAAGGTGTGAAGTTGAGTCAGACTCAATGCCCGACCACTGCAGAAGATAGAGAGAAAATGAAAGATGTTCCCTATGCTTCAGCCATAGGCTCTATCATGTATGCAATGCTGTGTACCAGACCTGATGTGTGCCTTGCTATAAGTTTAGCAGGGAGGTACCAAAGTAATCCAGGAGTGGATCACTGGACAGCGGTCAAGAACATCCTGAAATACCTGAAAAGGACTAAGGATATGTTTCTCGTATATGGAGGTGACAAAGAGCTCACCGTAAAAGGTTACGTTGATGCAAGCTTTGACACTGATCCGGACGATTCTAAATCGCAAACCGGATACATGTTTACATTGAACGGTGGAGCTGTCAGTTGGTGCAGTTCTAAACAAAGCGTCGTAGCGGGATCTACATGTGAAGCGGAGTACATAGCTGCTTCGGAAGCAGCAAACGAAGGAGTCTGGATGAAGGAGTTCATATCCGATCTAGGTGTCATACCTAGTGCATCGGGTCCAATGAAAATCTTTTGTGACAATACTGGTGCAATTGCCTTGGCAAAGGAATCCAGATTTCACAAAAGGACCAAGCACATCAAGAGACGCTTCAACTCCATCCGGGATCTAGTCCAGGTGGGAGACATAGAGATTTGCAAGATACATACGGATCTGAATGTTGCAGACCCGTTGACTAAGCCTCTTCCACGAGCAAAACATGATCAGCACCAAGGCTCCATGGGTGTTAGAATCATTACAGTGTAATCTAGATTATTGACTCTAGTGCAAGTGGGAGACTGAAGGAAATATGCCCTAGAGGAAATAATAAAGTTATTATTTATTTCCTTATAATCATGATAAATGTTTATTATTCATGCTAGAATTGTATTAACCGGAAACATAATACATGTGTGAATAAATAGACAAACAAAGTGTCACTAGTATGCCTCTACTTGACTAGCTCGTTAATCAAAGATGGTTATGTTTCCTAACCATGAACAATGAGTTGTTATTTGATTAACGAGGTCACATCATTAGTTGAATGATCTGATTGACATGACCCATTCCATTAGCTTAGCACCCGATCGTTTAGTATGTTGCTATTGCTTTCTTCATGACTTATACATGTTCCTATAACTATGAGATTATGCAACTCCCGTTTACCGGAGGAACACTTTGGGTACTACCAAACGTCACAACGTAACTGGGTGATTATAAAGGAGTTCTACAGGTGTCTCCAATGGTACATGTTGGGTTGGCGTATTTCGAGATTAGGTTTTGTCACTCCGATTGTCGGAGAGGTATCTCTGGGCCCTCTCGGTAATGCACATCACATAAGCCTTGCAAGCATTACAACTAATATGGTAGTTGTGAGATGATGTATTACGGAACGAGTAAAGAGACTTGCCGGTAACGAGATTGAACTAGGTATTGGATACCGACGATCGAATCTCGGGCAAGTAACATACCAATGACAAAGGGAACAATGTATGTTGTTATGCGGTCTGACCGATAAAGATCTTCGTAGAATATGTAGGAGCCAATATGGGCATCCAGGTCCCGCTATTGGTTATTGACCGGAGACGTGTCTCGGTCATGTCTACATTGTTCTCGAACCGTAGGGTCGCACGCTTAATGTTACGATGACAGTTATTATGAGTTTATGCATTTTGATGTACCGAAGGTTGTTCGGAGTCCCGGATGTGATCACGGACATGACGAGGAGTCTCGAAATGGTCGAGACATAAAGATTGATATATTGGAAGCCTATGTTTGGACATCGGAAGTGTTCCGGGTGAAATCAGAATTTTACCGGATTACCGGGAGGTTACCGGAACCCCCCGGGAGTCATATGGGCCTTATTGGGCCTTAGTGGAAAGGTGAAAGGGCTGCCCATAAGGGCTGCGTGCCTCCCCCCCTCCCCTAGTCCTATTAGGACTAGGAGAGGTGGCCGGCCACCCCTCTCCCTCTTTCCCCCTTGGGAATCCTAGTTGGAATAGGATTGGGGGGAGTCCTACTCCCGGTAGGAGTAGGACTCCTCCTGCGCCCTCCTCCTGGCCGGCGCACCTCTTCCCCTTGGCTCCTTTATATACGGAGGCAGGGGGGCACCTCTAGACACACAAGTTGATCATTGAGATCATTCCTTAGCCGTGTGCGGTGCCCCCTGCCACCATATTCCACCTCGATCATATCGTTGTAGTGCTTAGGAGAAGCCCTGCGTCGGTAATACATCAAGATCGTCACCATGCTGTCATGCTGACAGAACTCCTCCCCGAAGCTTTGCTGGATCGGAGCCCGGGGATCGTCATCGAGCTGTACGTGTGCTAAGAACTCGGAGGTGCCGGAGTAACGGTGCTTGGATCGGTTGGATCGGGAAGAAGACGTACGACTACTTCCTCTATGTTGTGTCAACGCTTCCGTTGCGATCTACAAGGGTACGTAGATCATACTCTCCCCTCGTTGCTATGCATCACCATGATCTTGCGTGTGCGTAGGAAAATTTTGAAATTACTACGTTCCCCAACAGGGGCACCCCCAGGTGCTTCTCTGGCCCATCCTGGGTGTTCCGGTCCATAAAAAATTCTCCAAAAAGTTTCGTGGTGTTTGGACTCCGTTTGATATTGATTTCCTATGATGTAAAAAATAAGCAAAAAACAACAACTGGCACTGTGCACTAGGTCAATAGGTTAGTCCCAAAAATGATATAAAGTTTCTATAAAATGATTGTAAAACATCCAAGAATGATAAAATATCAGCTTGAATATTTCATAAATTATAGATATGTTGGAGATGTATCATGTATCAACTCCCCCAAGCTTAAGTCATTGCTTGTCCTCAAGCAATTTAGTTGACAAACTGAACATGATAAAGAAACAAATTTACAAACTTTTTTTGTTCTTATTGTTGTATATATGCTTAACTAGTGTCCAAGTTGTCAGCAAAGATTATGAACTAACCAAGTGAATGATAACACTTAGGTCTCATATTTACTCATACAATAATATAACCAACTAGCGAGCAATAATAAGATATCTTGGATGCCAACAATTTTCAAAACAATCATAATATAATCTGATAACATGGTATCTCGCTAGCCCTTTCTGATACCGCAAAACATAAATGCAGAGCACCTATGAAGTTCAAGCAACGACTAAACATTGCAATTCATGGTAGACGAGATCCAGTCATGTCACATCCAACATTAACTATACTCAATGCATAAGAATAACAATAGTGCTCTCCAAATTGGTGCTTGAATGAGAAGGTGATGACTCAACAATAAAAGTAAACAACATAAAAGTAAATAGATAGGCCCTCCGCAAAGGGAAGCATGAAGGTGCCAGAGCTCAAAGCTTAAAACATAGATGAATATATTTTGGGAGGTATGCTTTTCCTATCAACGATACGACCGAGGATTTTCAATATCTTCCATGCTAAAAAAATTATCAGCGGTTCCCAAACAAAAAGGTAAAGTTTACTCCCCCTCAACCAATAAACACAAGTCGTGGCTAGCCGAATTCACAGGTGCCCTCCATACAATCAACTTTCCGGGGGAGTTTGTTTCATTATATTTTTCTTTATTTTGATTAAGGAACCGGGCATCCCAATTACCATGCTCTCTCGTGCAATGACAAGTGAGTAAACACCCATCATGGGAATAACCCTGTTAGCATGGAAGATACTGACCCCCCATGTCGCTCCATGAGAGGTACATGCACACAAAATAGATGATTATTTGAATAATTAGAGATGAAACATGCAAATTTACTTGAAACGGCAGAGTAATACCACATACAGGTAGATATAGTGGACTCGTCTGGAACAACTTTGGTTTAAGGATTTGGATGTACAAGCAGTATTCCCACTTAGTACATGCGAAGGCTAGCAAATATATTGAGAAGTGACCAACTAGATGAAGGAAATATGCCCTAGAGGCAATAATAAAGTTGTTATTTATATTTACTTATATCATGATAAATGTTTATTATTCATGCTAAAATTGTATTAACCAGAAACTTGATACATGTGTGAATACATAGACAAAACAAAGTGTCCCTAGTATGCCTCTACTTGACTAGCTCATTAATCAAAGATGGTTAAGTTTCCTAACCATAGACATGTGTTGTCATTTGATGACGGGATCACATTATTAGGGGAATGATGTGATGGACAAGACCCATCTGTTAGCTTAGCATAATGATCGTTAAGTTTTATTGCTATTGCTTTCTTCATGACTTATACATATTCCTCTGACTATGAGATTATGCAACTCCCGAATACCGGAGGAACACCTTGTGTGCTATCAAACGTCACAACGTAACTGGGTGATTATAAAGATGCTCTACAAGTGTCTCCGAAGGTTTTTGTTGGGTTGGCATAGATCAATATTAGGATTTGTCACTCCGACTACCGGAGAGGTATCTCTAGGCCCTCTCGGTAATGCACATCACAATAAGACTTGCAAGCAATGTGACTAATGAGTTAGTTGCGGGATGATGCATTATAGAACGAGTAAAGAGACTTGTTGGTAACAAGATTGGAATAGGTATGAGGATACCGACAATCGAATCTTGGGCAAGTAACATACCAATGACAAAGGGAATAACGTATGTTGTTATTGCGGTTTGACCGATAAAAGATCTTCGTAGAATATGTAGGAACCAATATGAGCATCCAGGTTCCGCTATTGGTTATTGACCGGAGATGTGTCTTGGTCATGTCTGCATAGTGCTCGCACCCGTAGGGTCCGCACGCTTAACGTTCGATGACAATTTGTATTATGAGTTATGTGTTTGGTGACCGAAGTTTGTTTGGAGTCCTGGATGAGGTCACGGACATGACGAGGAGTCTCGAAATGGCCGAGAGGTAAAGATTGACATATTGGACGATGATATTCGGACACAGAAATGGTTTTGGAAAGGTTCGGGTATATTTCGGAGTACCGAGGGGTTACCGGAACCCCTCGGAGAATTATTGGGCCTACATGGGCCTTAGTGCAGAGAGAGGGGAGCCTGCAAGGGTTGCCCCCCATGGGAGTACGAATTGGACTAGGGGAGGGGGCGGCACCCCCTCTCCCTCTCCCTCTCCTTCCTTTTCCCCTCCGATGAGAAAGGAAAAAGGCAGGGGGGGGAATCCTACTAGGAGTGGAGTCCTAGTAAGACTCCCCCCATGGTGCGCCCCTTGGTGGCCATCCTCCTCCTTTCCTCCTTTATATACGGGGGCAGGGGGCACCCCATAACACATCAATTGTTCTCTTAGCCGTGTGCGGTGCCCCCCTCCATAGTTTACTCCTCCAGTCATAGCGTCGTAGTGCTTAGGCGAAGCCCTGCGCGGATCACATCACCATCACCGTCCCCACACTATCGTGGTGATGAAACTCTCCCTCGACCCTCTGCTGGATCAAGAGTTCGAGGGACATCATCGAGCTGAACGTGTGCTAAACTCGGAGGTGCCGTACATTCGGTACTAGATCGGTTGGATCGTGAAGACGTTCGACTACATCAACTGCGTTAACCTAACGCTTCCTCTTTCGGTCTATGTGGATACATAGACAAACTCTCCCCCTCTCGTTGCTATGCATCTCCTAGATAGATCTTGCATGATCGTAGGAGTTTTTTTGAAATTGCATGCTACGTTCCCCAACAGTGGCATCCGAACCAGGTCTATGCGTAGATGATATTCACGAGTAGAACACAAAGAGTTGTGGGCGATAATAGTCATACTGCTTACCACCAACGTCTTATTTTGATTCGGCGGTATTGTTGGATGAAGCGGCCCGGACCAACCTTACATGAACACGTTCATGAGACTGGTTCCACCGACAGACATGCAACTTGTTTTGCATAAAGGTGGTTGGTGGGTGTCTGTTTCTCCAACTTTAGTTGAATCAAATTTGACTACGGCTGGTCCTTGTTGAATGTTTAAACATCACACTTGACGAAAAATCATTGTGGTTTTGATGCGTAGGTAAGAACGGTTCTTGCTAGAAGCCCGTAGCAGCCATGTAAAACTTGCAACAACAAAGTAGAGGACGTCTAACTTGTTTTTGCAGGGCATGTTGTGATGTGATATGGTCAAGACATGATGTGATATATGTTTTTGTATGAGATGATGATGTTTTGTAAAAGTTATCGGCAACTGGCAGGAGCCTTATGGTTGTCGCTTTATTGTATGAAATGCAATCACCATGTAATTGCTTTACTTTATCACTATGCGGTAGCGATAGTTGTAGAAGCAATAGTTGGCGAGACGACAGTGACGCTACGATGGAGATCAAGGTGTCAAGCCGGTGAAATCATGACAATGCTTTGGAGATGGAGATCAAGGGCACAGGATGATGATGTCCATATCATGTCACATATTTTGATTGCTTGTGATGTTTATCTTTTATGCATCTTATTTTTCTTAGTACGGCGATAGCATTATAAGATGATCCCTCACTAAACTTCAAGGTATAAGTGTTGTCCCTGAGTATGCACCGTTGCTACAATTCGTCGTGCCGAGACACCACGTGATGATCGGGTGCGATAAGCTCTCTGTTCACATACAATGGGTGTAAGACAGTTTTGCACGTGCAAAATACTCAGGTTAAACTTGATGAGCCTAACATATGCAGATATGGCCTCGAAACATTGATACCGAAAGGTCGAACGTGAATCATATAGTAGATATGATCAACATAGAGATGTTCACCACTGAAAACTACTCCATCTCATGTGATGATCGGACATGGTTTAGTTGATATGGATCACATGATCATTTAGATGACTAGAGGGATGTATATCTAAGTGCGAGTTCTTAAGTAATATGATTAATTAAACTTTAATTTATCATGAACTTAGTCCTGATAGTTTTTGCATATCTATGTTCTTGTAGATTAATGGCCCGTGCTACCGTTCCCTTGAATTTTAATGCGTTCCTAGAGAAAGCTAAGTTGAAAGATGATGGTAGCAACTACACACTTGCTGCACAGAAGAATTACGTCCTGGAAGCACCGCTATGTGCAAGGCCCGCTGCAGGAGCAACTCCGAACGTTATGAACGTCTGACAGACTAAAGCTGATGACTAGTCGATAGTTCAATGTGACATGCTTTACGGCTTAGAATCGGGACTTCAAAGATGTTTTGAACATCATGGAGCATATGAGATGTTCCAAGAGTTGAAGTTAATATTTCAAGCAAATGCCCGAATTGAGAGATTTGAAGTCTCCAACAAGTTCTATAGCTGCAATGTAGCGATCCGACCTCAAATGGTCAAATCTCTGTGCATAAGTGTCATCCCTGGATCGGTAATGCTGACACACACAATACTCGAGGATTTATAACAGAGTGCAATCACACACTTATTACATCGAATATCTCAAAAGAGAACTTATTACAATAATATGGCTGAAGGCCGTCTAAATAAGGTAACATCGGAAGCTTCAAGGTAAATGAGTCCATCAACTCCAACGGCATAGCTGAGTGCACGACAACAACCTAGTGCACCTTACTCTTCGTCTGAAAACTCTGCAACATAATACGTTGCAGCCTGTGTAGGTCAGCACATGGAATATGCTGGCAAGATAACACTATAGAGCAATGAACAAGTAACTGCTATAACTATATGCATATATGGCTGGTGGAGGCTCTATGGTTATCATTTGCAGAAAGCTAGTTTTTCCCTACAATAAAGGAATAAATTTTATTTAACTACCAAGTTTGTTGAAAACATTGATAATGGTAACCCCATCTCAATCCCGAATTAATAGTCAATAACCCAACAAATTAATTAAGTAGAGTGATGAGATCAACATAATAATTCAAGCACCAGATACTCAAGATGTCCATAACCGGTGACATGACTAATCATGATTAGTTTGTACACTCTACATAGGTTTGCGTACTTTTCCCCACAAGACTCGATCTCCTCCGTTGGATTTCTCACACTACATGATGTTTGAGAAATGGATGACCGAGACACAGTCTTTCAGAAGCGTTGGCTCGTTACGACGGGTAGATAGTACCACCTACATCCCCTACATCTGCTAGTCTACCACTGTAAGAGATCACACAACATACTCAACTATGCCATAGCCCATAATGGCTTGTCGTTGCACACGGAAGTTTCCAGCATGAATAACATAATGACCCCTTTGAGCCTGGGAGGCAAACCATAGGAAAAAACACACGGATACCTCAGGATTCTCCTTGGACAACACTGGATCCCCCAGGTGCCCACAAACTGATCCACCTAGATGTGTGTTAAAGTAGCCACCTTAAGTTAAACCTTAGTTAACAATAATCTCTCACATCTGTCGTGAATTCTCTGAAAACCAAACCACGTCTAAGAGCATAGCATAGTAGTATAAGCATAACATAGCAAGTACCCAGGGTTTGAACAAAGGACAATAGGTTCTACCTCATCAACTACTTCCCAATACCCACATGTAATCAAGCCCTAACCATGTAGTGTTTGGGGATTGAAACTAATGCATAAAAACTGGGTAATGAAGGGGTATGATCAAAGTCTTACTTGCCTTTCTGATGATCTGAAAACCCTAGTGACTCGTACTAGCAAGCCTCACACTCCAAAAACTCTATCGTAAACAAACAATAGCATACATAAGCACTCAAGCATAAGATGCAAGTGTAAATCTCAAGTGAAAAGATCTAAACTGAAAGTTCAACTGAAGAGCTTCGATTTGCAAAAAAAATCACTCGAATCGGAGCTACAAAACTCAAACTGCGATCAAAAGAAGTTCAAATTCAAATCTGCTTGAAATCAAATTTTAAATTGTCAAAATCATGTTCAAGTTGTTTATCTGGAAAGAGGGGAACAAGACGAAGATTTTGGCGTTAGCTTCACTGGATTTGGAAAAATGAGCAAAAAGTAATGAGGGTTTGAAGATCAAGGACTAATTTGTGATAAAAGTATTCGTGGATAGGTCCCTGACCGAAAAATAAAATAAAAAGAAAAAACCTAATGAATGAACGTTCACTAACAGGAACAAATGAACGAAAACGTTCGCTACCGCGGATTAACGGACGAAGGTCTGCTAATTAGAACCGATCGGAAAAACCGAGAAAACCCTAACCCTAAAAATAAACAAAAAGAAAACCAAGGAAAACCGAATGGTTTTCTTACCGGTTAACCGGAGAAAAACGACAATGAGGTCAACGACAAGCTCCGGCGCGGCTCCGGCGGTCTCGGAGGGCGGGGCGACGTTAGTGGCGAGGCGATGTGGCGGCGGCAGCGCGAGGCAGCGGTAGCGACGGAAGGCAGCAGCGGCTGCGGCGGCGGGGTTCGGCGGCGGGTGGTGCAGAGGAGGCGGCGGGGGAAATGGCGAGCCACCCGCCGCCGACAAGGCCCGAGGGAGGGGGGCTTGCACGAGGGGCAATGGCAGCGGCGCGGAGTCCGGCGCCAGCACAGGCGATGAAGGCGGCGCGACAGCTGGGCCTGGCTCGGTTGGGCCTTCGGCTCAGTCGGGCGAAGAGACACTTTTTCTTAAAAGAATCATCAAAAGAAAAATCCTAAGAAAATATAAAATAAATTCTAAATATACCAGAAACAATTTTCACCGTCCAAACCTAATATTTAGGACAAAGTGAACAGTTTTTGGCCTAAAATGCAATTTTCAAAAATGCATATTTTTCTAATTCAAATAAAATACAATAAAACTAATAATTTGATTTTAAAATGTAGCGACCAAACCTCAAACAGTCTGATCTCTGTGCATCAGTGTCATCCCTGGATCGCTAATGCTGACACGCACAGTGCTTGAGGATTTATAATAGAGTAGCAATCACACACTTATTATATCGAATGTCTCAAAAGTGAACTTATTACAATAAATATGGCTTAAGACCATCTAAAATGATAACAGCGGAAGGCTTGGAAGATAAAGTGAGTCCATCAACTCCAACGGCATCACTGAGTGAAAGACAACGACCTAAGGCTCGTTACTCGTCGTCTGAAAAGTCTGCAACATGAACGCTGCAGCCCGAAACGGGTTAGCACATGGAATATGCTGGCAAGGTAACACAAGAGTAATGGATAGAATAAATGCTATCACTACATGCATATTTGGCTAGTGGAGGCTGTATGGTTAATATGTTTTTGCGAGAAGCCAATTTTTCCCTACAACAAAGGAATAAATTTTATTTAACTAACATGGTAGTTGTTAAACATTGAGAAGGTTCCTCCAACTCAATCCCAATTAAACATCATCATAAAACCCAATCAAATTATATTAAGAGTGATGAGATCAACATGATAATCCAAGAACTAGATACTCAAGATGTCCATAACTGGGGACAGGGCTAACCATGATTAGTTTATACACTTTGCAGAGGTTTGCGCACGTTTCCCCACAAGACTCGAATACATCCATGGTCGGAGATTCGAGACACAGTCTTTCTGAAGCATTAACTCTCTACTCTGGATAGACCGTACCACCTACAACCCACTACATCGGCTAGTCTACCTCTTCGAGAGCTTCACGCAACTTACTCAACTATTCCAGAGCCCATAATGGCTTGTGGCTGCACACGGAAGTTTGTAGCATGAATAATCTTATGATCCCTTTGAGCCTGGGTGGCGGGTCGTAGGATGATCACATGGGTCCTTCGGGATATCCTAGGACAACACTGGGTTCTCCAGGTGCCCACAAGCAATCCACCTAGATGTGTATTTAAGTTGCCACCTTAAGTTGAACCATTAATTAACAACGCACATCTGTCATGAAAACACTCAAACCCAAACCACGTCTACGAGCATAGTATAGCAATATAAGCAACGTAGAAGTAACTCCCATAGGTTTGATAATAACAGGTGAATAGGTACTACCTCATCTACTTCCCCAAAACCCACAATTTAATCAGATCCTAACCATGCAATTGTTTGAGGATTGACCTAATGCAATAAAATTGGGAAGGGTATGATCAAAGTGTTACTTGCTTTGCTGATGATCCGTGAAACCTAGAGACTCGTAGTAGCACGCTTCGCACTTCGGGTACTCTATTGCAAACAAACAAGCATACAATAAGCACTCAACTAGAAGCACGGGTAAAACTCAAATAAGAAGTCTAACCAGAAAATTCAACTTAAGAACTCCGGTTTGCAAAAAGAATCAAACCAAACGAAGCAACGAAACTCAAACGGCGAAAGAAACAAGATCCGTTTACTAATCTGGACTTAAGTCAAATTTCACAGTAGCAAAAACTTGTTCAAGTTGGTTCAACAGAAAGAGGGCTTCGAAATGAAGATCTAGGCGCTTGAATTTCCTGATTCCAATAAACGAGCGAAAAGTTATACTAGAACGAAGATTTGGGCAGGAATCACGATCGCAAATTATCGCGGAAAAATCCTGGAAAAAGAAAACTGAGGAACAGGCTAACGAACGAACGTTCATTGTCTGCGGCTAATGAGTGAAAACCGTTCGTTAAAACGAATGTACGAACGGGCGTTCGCTAAATAAATAAACTAGGAAAAAAAATTAAAACCGATTTAAATCTAGGGTTTCGAAAAAAACCGATCGGTTTTCCGAAGAAAACCGGCGGCGGCGGCTACCTCGTCGGCAGTGGGATCGGTGGCGATGGCGGCGAGCGGCTCTGGCAGCGTTGCTCTGGCGGGTCGGCGAGGCGGCGGCGGGACGGCGGCGGGGTCGACGGCGTGCTGCGGGAGGCGGGCGGCGGCATGCGACGCTGGCGGCGGCGGCGTGTAGTGGCGGCGGGAGCGGGGCTAGGGTTTGGGGCGACTTGGGCTGGGGCGGCTCGGCTCCTCGGGCTTTAAAGGCCGTCCGGGCTAGTGTCCCAGGTGGACACGACCCGGTTAGGTCGGTTTGACTTTTTTTAAAAAAATAAATTCCGCGCAGGAAAACAAAGAAAAGAAATACTAAACGGACTCTAAAAATCCTAAAATATTTTTTCCCCGTCCTCTAAAAATCTAGCGGACAAGGTGAACATTTATTTGGGCCTCTAATGCAATTTTAAAAAACACAAATTGTTTCTAACTCGAATAAAATAGAGATAAAACTCCGAACAAAAACTTATTTTATTTTAATATTAAATCTCCAATATTTCTTTATTTTGAGGAAGTCATTTTATCCCCTCTCTTTTATTTTCATAAAAGAAATATTCGAAGAGAAAAT
Organism: Triticum dicoccoides; assembly: GCF_002162155.2. Classification (NCBI taxonomy): domain Eukaryota; kingdom Viridiplantae; phylum Streptophyta; class Magnoliopsida; order Poales; family Poaceae; genus Triticum; species Triticum dicoccoides. Next base: position 382,779,186 of record NC_041382.1, on the reverse strand, counting down.
AATTAAAATCAAACGATCATCTTTTTCAAAATTTGAGAAAACTCAAATATGAAAAAACGAAATCCCCAACTCTTTGTGGGTCCTTGAGTTGCGTAGAATTTCTAGGATCGAGCCAAAATGCAATAAAATATGATATGCAATGATGGTCTAATGTATAACATTCCAAATTGAGAATTTGGGATGTTACAAACCTACCCCCCTTAAGATGAATCTCGCCCTCGAGATTCGGGTTGGCTAGAAAATAGGTGAGGGTGATCTTTCCGTAGGTCTTCCTGTCGTTCCCAGGTGGTTTCCTCCTCGGTATGGTGGCTCCATTGAACTTTGCAGAACTTTATAACCTTACTGCGCGTGACTCGGCTAGCAAACTCAAGAATCTTGACTGGTTTCTCCTCGTAGGTCAAATCGGCATCCAACTGAATCTATTCTAGTGGCACTGTATATCTCTCAGAGGAATATCAACCATCTCTGCGTGGCACTTCTTCAACTAAGAAACATGGAGCACATAGTGAACTCCTAACAATCCTTCGGGAAATTCCAACTTGTAAGCAACTTCTCCCATACGTTCCAAAACTTTGTATGGTCCCACAAAATGTGGCGCTAACTTTCCCTTAACTCCAAAACGCTTCACTCCTCGAAGTGGTGATACTCGAAGATACACTCTGTCTCCAACTTCGTAAACTGTCTCCTTGTGTTTAGAATCCGCATAGCCCTTCTGCCTAGACTGGGCTACCTTGAGTCTACCGCGTATCAACTTAACCTTCTCTTCAGACTCTTTGATCAAATCTGGTCCAAACAATTGACGGCTCCAACTTCATCCCACAACAATGGTGTCCTGCACCTCCTTCCGTACAATGCTTCGAAAGGGGTCATCTTCAAACTGGCTTGATAGCTGTTGTTGTAAGAGAACTCTACATAAGGCAAGTTGTCGTCCCAACTAGATCCATAGTCTAATGCACAAGCTCTCAACATGTCTTCCAGAATCTGATTGACTCTCTCAGTCTGTCCATCCGTCTGTGGGTGAAAGACTGTACTGAACTCTAGCCTGGTTCCCAAAGTCTCATGCAACTAATTCCAAAACTTTGAGGTAAACTGGGTCCCTCTATCTGATACAATGGTCCTCAAAACTCCATGCAGACATACGATCCTGGTCATGTATATCTTCGCCAACTTAGCACTGGTGTAGGTGGTCTTCACTGGGATGAAATGAGCTACCTTCGTCAAATGATTGACTACAACCCATATCAAGTCATAGCCTGGACGAGTCCTGGGTAATCCCATGATAAAGTCCATGCCTAGTTTATCCCACTTCCATTCGAGTATCGGCAATGGTTGTAACAATCCAGCTGGCTTCTGATGTTCTGCCTTCACTCTCTGACATACATCACAAACTGCTACATACTCCGCAATGTCCTTTTTCATTCCTGTAAGTGCATCTAGTGCCACCCCTAGTTGGTTTTGGAGTATTGACGACAAACCTGGTTGAGGGACTAATGTGTTTGTGAGAATTACAGGATAACACAGGTAGTAGTCCCTCATTGATTCGGTTTACCTACCGGAGATGACCCCTAAAAATGTATGAAGACATTGAAGACAAAGGTGGTATGTGAAGATATTCACATTGAAGACTATGACAAGAGAAGACATCGTGTGGAGACTATGGAGCGCGAAGACTTAGTTGTTTCGTTGTTTCCTTTTCTTCTTTGTTGAGTCATAGGAACCACCGTACTGTTAAGTGTGGTCCCAGTGAACAAAGTCAGAGTGACTGAAGTGACGCTTAACCAAAATCCTATGTCTTCGAGCGAAGACAATGAGAGCGAATCTTATCCAGAGCTGGATGAGTCAGCTTTACTTGTAGCCCAGTAAAGTTGCCGTGTGTGTTTGAAATCTGACCGTTGGAACACGTGTCAGTTCCTTAGTGACCCAGGGTCATTTCGGACAAAACAGGTCGGGTTGCCTAGTGGCTATAAATAGCCCACCCCCTACACCATAAATTGGTGGCTGCTCAGAGTTAGTGCACGGCTTTTGTCGTTTGAGAGCAACCCACCTCCGAAGCCTTTGAGAGAAAAATCCTTGCGAGGACAAAGCCCTAAACACCCAGAGCCAAAGAGTGTTAGGCATCACTTAAGTCTTCCTGTCTGTGTGATCTGAAGACTTGTTACACTTGAGGACTGTGAATCCTCCAGCCGGTTAGGCGTCGCATTCTGAGCGTCCAAGAGTCATTGTGGATCGCGGTGAACGAAGTCTGTGAAGGTTTGGAAGTCTACCTTGAAGACTTACCTGAGTGATTGGGCGAGGACTGGGTGTACTTAGCTCAAGGGGAATAAGGTGAATACACGGTCTTCTAAGTTGAATCTCAGCCTCCCTAACCAGACGTACAGTTGTCACAGCAACTGGAACTGGTCCAACAAATCCTTGTCTTCACCAAGCAACTGGTTCTATCCTTCCCATCTCTTTATTTACAGTTGGTCCTTGTGAAGTCATTGCCTGTTTGCATTATCTATTTGTCTTCACTGTGTGACTGTTTGTCCTTATTGGCTTCATACTATCTTCCATCCTGATCCATCTGCCTAGCTGCTATTAGTCTTCTTGCTTTCACTTCATTGAATACTTGACTATGGCTTGCCTAGTGTAGTCTACCTTCCACTGCATGTTTATAGGTTCATTTCTATCGTTTGTCTTCGAAACTTCCATGTTTTGAAGACTTTCATAAAAACCGCCTATTCACCCCCCCTCTAGTCGATAACTAGCACTTTCAATTGGTATCAGAGCAAGGTACTCCCTTATTCTGTGTGATTTAGTTTAACCGCATGGAGTTTTAGCTATGTCGACTGCAGGGATAATCAAAGTCTCCGCTGTGTGCCCCGTCTTTGATGGAACTGAATATCCCTACTGGAAGAATAAGATGTGTATGCATCTTGAAGCCATTGATGTTGACCTCTGGTATGTCATCAAGAATGGCGTTCCCAAGACTGGTGAAGGTGTCATCCCTGCTGATGTCAAGAAGTTCGTTCAACTGGATTCTACTGCCAAGGACTTCATGTGTGGTCATCTGACCAAAGGACAGTATGGCCGTGTGAGTGCTCTAGAAACATCGAAGCTAGTCTGGGACTGGTTCTCCAAGGTCAACGAAGGCGTCTCAACCCAGAGAGATCAAAGGATCAGTGTCCTTTGCAACCTCTTCAACCGCTTCAAGAGAAACGATAATGAGAATGTTCAGCTCACGTTTGATCGCCTCACTAGCATCACAAATGAGCTTCAAGATCTCGGCGCTACTGAGATCACCAAGCATGAAATCGTCAAGACGCTCCTGAGGTCACTTGGCAGCTCGTTTAACACCCTAGCCCTGATGATTCAAGAACGGCCTAACTTCAAGACACTCGATCCGTCTGACATACTTGGAAGGCTCAACACACATGCGTTTTAGCTTTCTGAGAAAAGAGATATCTACGGTCCCAACTATGGCCGAACTCGCGCCTTGAAGGCAAAAGCTGTTTCCTCATCTGAAGAAGAATCTGACTGCAGTTCTGATGATCCTGAAGATATTGGAAAGGAGCTTGCTATGCTAGTGAATAAGTTCCAGAAGTTCACTAGGAATAAAGGCTTCAGAAAGTCTTCACGATCCAGCTCAAGGAATGATGAAGCTTCTACTCATGACTACAAGAAGAGAACACGCCACAAGTGCAAGAAACCTGGTCACTACATCTCTGAGTGTCCACAGTGGGACAATGAGAACAACAACAACAAGAAGAGCAAGGAATATGATTCTGATGACAAGAAGAAGAAGAAATACTCAAATTCTTCTTCCAAGTCTTCCTCAAAGTCTTCATCACACAAGAAGAGCTCATCTAGCAAGGCTCGTGCATTTGTTGACAAGGAAATGGATTCAGAGGAGGAGTATGCTTCTGAGGAGGCGGAGGTGGAGTCTGAGGAGGAGTCTGACTCTGGTGTTGCAAGTCTGGCTACAGCCTACGTTGCCAAGTCCATCTTCAACACTGAAGACAATGGTTCCATCACCCGCGTTGATGACAAGGACAACTCCGCTCCCACCTATTGCTTCATGGCACGTGGTGCCAAGGTGAACTCATGCAATGCTCACTATCAAACATCCAGTGAAGATGACTCTGATTGTGATTCCAAACCCAGCTACAAATCACTTGCTAAAATTGCAACTGAACAACAGAAAGCTATGGGACATATTCAAAAACTGTTAGACAAAAGCGATGACCTGTTGGACGCGGAAATGACTCGATCTCAGTCCTTAATTGAAGACATAAAAAATCTTCATGTTAAGTATGAGGAACTTGAAAGTTGTCATGAAACGCTCTCAACAACTCATGAAAAGCTTTCCTATGATTATCTTCAAAGGAAGCAAGAACTTGAGAAATTGAGAGCAATTCATGAAGATCTTCAAAAGGAAAACGAGTCACTTCGCGCTCAACAGATCAGTCCCACTCAGGAAGGATTTGAACCACCATGTCTAAAATGCCTTGAGCGTGATAACGCTACTTCTGTTGCTGAATGTTCTACTGTTGCAATATCTTCAACTGTTGATGTGGTAACTAACCCCTCTACTGAGGATGCCACTGCTATTGCTGATGAAAATGCTAGGTTGAAGACATTGCTTGAAATAGGGATGTACAAATGTCTCAAAGGCATCAGACACTATGTGATGTCCTCAAAGGGAAGATTCTAAACTGAAACCCTAGGAAAGAGGGTGTTGGGTTCGAAAGGAAATGAATGCTGATGGCTCTTACTGGAAGCCTGAGCAGTACCCCAAAACCACATGGGTTGCTGCAAAGGAACCTTCAGTGGATCCATCCACCCTATCTGGCTTCACTTGTGCTAATCCTATTATCATTGATGAATCCTTTGATGCAAACTATAAACTGTTTAAGAATCAGAATGGTGAAGTGTTTGCCAGGTATATTGGTACTAACTGCAGGAATGGGCCACCTATGAAGAAAGTCTGGGTGCCCAAAAGGTGTCTAGAGAATCTTCCTGTGAATGTCGTCATGACACCACAAGGGAAGAAGACAAATCCTAGACCACATGCTTCATATGGCCCAAAGGCTTCATACAGACTGAGGACTCACCTGAGTCGCACTAACACAAATGTTTTGCAGGGAAATCATAACCATGCCTATGAATATGAGCGTGTTTCATCAAACCGCCATGTTCATAAGACCAAGAACTACTCTGCTTATTCTTATGAGTATTATTCACCTCCTGCAAAACTATTTGCCAGGGCTTCAAAGCCAAAGTTATCAGATGCCGCACTTAGACTCAATGCTTCGAAGCCACCCCTGAAGATGTGGGTGGCTAAGAAAGCTTAACTCTCTTTTGCAGGGAAAGGTCTCCAGCCGAAAATCAAATGCATCTGAAGCTATTGCTGGGGACCTAAAACATCTTGTGGGGCACAAGATAAAATGCTCAAATGATCTTGTTATGTATTTCATTTCTGAGTCGCTTAACATGCATCCTATCAGTTCTAACCTGGGTTTGAGCTTTCATAATTCACTTGCTCGTAAAATGCTTATGCTTCACAATACTCTTCATGAAGCTTATCCCCCTAACTGTTCTGTAGGGTATGGCACCAGCTGCTTCAGAATGGATCATCGATAGTGGATGCACTAATCATATGCCTGGTGATCAAAGTCTTCTCATGGACTCAACCTTACGTCCATCTGAGAAGAGTCACATCACATTTGCTGACACTGGTAAAAGCAAGGTATTGGGTCTAGGTAGAGTTGCAATCTCAAAGGATCAACACATGGATAAAGTGATGCTTGTTGAATCCCTTGGTTTCAACTTAATGTCTGTCTCAATGCTTTAGATTTGAACATGATTGTGATATTTGGAAAATATCGTTGCCTTGTTCTAATGGAATCTGACAAGTCTCTAGTCTTTGAAGGATATCGGAAAGATGATTTGTACATGGTAGATTTCTCAGCAGGACCACAGCTTGCCGTGTGTCTTCTTGGAAAAGCTTCAGAGTGTTGGCTCTAGCATCGGAGGCTACGGCATGCTGGCATGAGGAACTTGCATACTCTCGCAAAGAAGAAGCACGTCATAGGCATCAAGTTCAAGAAGGATCACTTATGCGGTGCCTACGAAGCTGGAAAGATGATGAGGGCCAAGCATCCCTCGAAGACAATCATGACAACGACTCAACCCTTCGAACTGCTACACATGGACCTCTTCGGCCTTACTCACTACTCTACTCTAACTACTACTGCTTGTCTCTATGGCTTCGTCATTGTTGATGATTATTCAAGATATACATGGGTACACATAATCCTCTACAAGACTGAAGTGCAGGATGCCTTCAGACACTTCGCCAATCGAGCCATGAACAACTATGGCGTCAAGATCAAGCACATCAGAAGTGAAAATGGCACTGAATTCAAGAACACCGGCCTCGACACTTATCTTGATACATTGGGCATCACTCATGAGTTCTCAGCTCCGTACACACCGCAGCAGAATGGCATCGTGGAATGCAAGAATAGAACACTCATTGAGATGGCTCGGACGATGCTCGATGAATACAAGACACCAAGAAAGTTTTGGCCTGAAGCTATTGATACTGCATGCCATGTCATCAACCGTGTTTATCTTCACAAGCTTCTGAAGAAAACATCCTATGAACTCCTCACTGGTAAGAAGCCAAATGTCAGTTACTTCAGAGTATTTGGTGCTAGGTGCTGGATCAAGGATCCACATTACACTTCAAAATTTGCACCGAAAGCACATGAAGGTTTTATGCTTGGTTACGGAAAGGATTCGCACTCCTAGAGAGTCTTCAACCTCTTTCACTATGAAGTGGTTGAAACTTTGGATGTGCGGTTCGATGAGACTAACGGCTCGCAAAGAGAGCACCTGCCAAATGTGCTAGATGAAATTCCACCTAGTGAATCCATCAAGCTTATGGGAACTGGAGAAATCATACCATCTAAAGTACAGCCTGAAGAGGAACTTATCATTTCTACACCTAATCAACCTGAAGACAATGCTCACCCTAAAGACAATCCTTCAAACGATGACAATGATCAGCAAGAGCAAAATCTTCGTCCAATTCATCCTCGTGTTGCAAATGAAGTACATATTGAGAAGATAATTGATAGCATCAATGCACCTGGTCCACTCACTCGTTCAAGGGCAACACAGCTAGCAGATTTCTATGGGCACTTTGCATTTGTCTCAATATCTGAACCCAAGAAAGTTGATGAAGCCTTCATGGAACCTGAATGGATTCAAGCCATGAAAGAAGAGCTTCAACAGTTCGAGCTGAATAATGTATGGGAACTGGTCAAGCGTCCTGATCCTCATAAACACAATATCATAGGCACTAAATGGATATCGCAACAAGCAAGATGAGCATGGTCAAGTTTTCAGAAACAAGGCTCATCTCGTTGCTCAAGGATACACTCAAGTTGAAGGAATTGACTTCGATGAAACATTTGCTCATGTGGCTAGGCTTGAAGCTATTCGCATACTGCTAGCCTATGCAAATCATCATAACATCCTTCTGTATCAAATGGATGTGAAGAGTGCCTTTGTCAATGTTAAGATTGAAGAAGAAGTGTATGTTGCACAACCGCCTGGTTTTGAAGATCCAAAACATCCTGACATGGTTTACAAGCTCAACAAGGCATTGTATGGCCTCAAACAAGCCCCTCGTGCTTGGTATGACACACTCAAAGACTTCCTGAAGAGCAAAGGCTTCAAACTTGGTTCCCTGGATCCCACACTCTTCACGAAGACATATGATGGTGAACTGTTTGTGTGCCAAATATATGTGGATGACATTATCTTCGGCTGCACTAACCAAAAATACAGTGATGAGTTTGGACACATGATGCAAGAGGAATATCATATGTCCATGATGGGTGAGCTGAAGTTCTTCCTTGGTCTTCATATACGGCAGCAACGCAACGACATCTTCATATCTCAAGAGAAATACCTCAAAGATTGCCTGAAGAAGTTTGGAATGCAAGACTGCAAAGGTTATACGACGCCAATGCCAACCAAAAGTCATCTAGGTCCTAACGCCAATGGTAAAGAGTTCGATCAAAAGGTATACCGCTCCATGATCAGTTCTTTGCTTTATTTATGTGCATCTAGGCCAGATATCATGCTTAGTGTTTGCATGTCTGCCCGATTCCAAGCGGCACCGAAGGAATCACATCACTTAGCTATGAAGCAAATGCTTCGATATTTGGCTTACACCCCAACACTAGGATTATGGTATCCAAAGGGCTCAGAGTTTGATCTAGTTGGATTCTCGGATGCTGATTATGCTGGTGACAAGGTGGATCGCAAGTCTACATTAGGCACATGTCACTTTTTGGGACAATCACTTGTCTGTTGGTCTTCAAAGAAGCAGAACTGTGTATCTCTCTCCACTACTGAATCTGAATACATTGCTTCTGGATCTTGCTGCGCTCAGCTTCTATGGATGAAGCAAACACTCAAAGACTATGGCATCCATCTGAAGCAAGTAGCACTCTACTGCGACAATGAAAGCGCCATCAAGATTGCCAACAACCTAGTTCAACACTCGAAGACAAAGAACATTCAGATCCGTCATCACTTTCTCCAAGATCATGTCATGAAGGAAGATATTGATATCATTCACGTCAACACTGAAGAGCAACTGGCAGATATCTTCACAAAGCCCTTGGATGAGAAAAGGTTTGCAAGTTGCGGTGTGAGCTAAATATCTTGGAATCCTCAAATGTCATGTGATCAGGCACACATCATAACACTTATGCATGTTGATGACTTAGATGTGAAACACACGAAGTAACGTATATCTTCAATTAATGAAGACTTACACTCTAAGTGTGAATACATTAACGTGGAATTTGACTTTGGAGCGCCACGATAATTGTGCGCCGTGTCTGGGTCTAATACTTCCTATACGGTGGGTAACGCCACCACCAAATTCTTCTGTTTGAAGTGTTTGTCTCATGGCGTTACATTTGCTATGTCTTCGCATTTGTTTTATCTTCAAATTTCAACATGTCCTCATGTTTATCTTCACTATGTTGATTTGGTTGTATTCTGATATGTACATATATTAGTGTCTTGTCCTCTACAACATTCACTTATAGCTATGTCTTCTCGTTCGAATCTTTTGAACTAAGTGAATGTGATCGGACCCTTACCTCTCTATGCTTTCTGCCTCAAACTCTATATATCCAAATCATATGCATTCTATTGAAACTGTCAAATGTCTTCTCCGCGTCCTTGTCAGCAGAAGACACAGAGACAAACATTAAATCTGATTTAAATGCTCAATCCTTTTTGCCTGAAACCCGGAGAAGCGGGAATGACCACCCGACAATCCAGGCGTGCGTGGGAACATGGAACAACCTCCAATGTGTTGCATGTTCGCCACGTGTCCTTCAGATGTGAACCACCAGGGGCACCTGCATAATAACGTTGCGCCGTCCCTGTCCTTATAAATACACGCCACAGCCCAGTCATTATCTCTTCTTCCACTTCTCATTCTCACACAAACCCTAGCGGCACCGCTAGCTCTCGACGACGCCGGCGACGAAGCGCTTAGCTGCCGCGACCTCACCGACATCGTCCTCACGCCGGCCGCGGACATCGTCTTCTCTGCCGTCGCCGTAGGTGTCCTCCGTCCCCAAGTTAGGGCACGGAAGATCGAACTGCTCGGCCTCATCTTCTACTCCATCTAGCAGTTCCTCGAGTGGTAAATAAAAGCTCTTTTTTACAGTCCTTTTGATTCGATAGATTCATCCTTCTCAACCACAAGTGGTTTCTGTCCCAACAAATTGAATTTATCCTTTTCTGCATCTCATAACATGCCTAGTATGTTCACTTATGCTTCACAAAGTAGTTAGATTCCTCACTTGTACTTATTCGTGGATTCGTGCAAATCTGGAACCAACTCTCTACATATGAGTGAATGTCTTCGCACTATGAGGTCAATGCCTTCTAAACTGATTTATCTTCAAAATCTTCTGAGAATGCATATGACCTCTTCCCCCTCCCTCGCATCTCTAATGCTGTCACAGGTACATGTCCATGGGAGAATCCCTTGGTTCTCATAGTCTGCATTCATTTGCAGAGTTCTTACAGCATCACATCAATTCTCCCGAAGCTAATTCATGTCTGACCAGCAGAAGGAAGCCTTTGCAAGTTCTGAAGCCATTCAGTCTGAACTTCATGGCGACAGAAAAATCAGTCAGGAAGGGCGGCAGACAACGCCGTGAAAACACTGCTAAGGACCTGCCACCGGATCTCTATGAGCTATACAAGTTAGATCCAGAAGAGACCTATGGAGAACGCAAGAACCGAATCCAATGGATCCGAAGACATTGGGCAGAGGAATGGTTCAAGTACAAATTTGTCACTAACGAATATGCTGAAAAGAATGCCATCAAGGGCCCCTGGGAAGATATTATATACAAAGGTCTTCATCCCAAGTCGAAGTCCGAAGCTATTGCTCAAGGCTTCTACCCCTGCATGATCCGTGGACCTCATCCTGCTAATGCGACCCATCCTCTCTGTTATGGTGTCGTCAAGACAATCTCTTTAAGCACAACTTCCAGTTTGCCAAAACTTCTGCCAAAGAGAACAAGAAGTCGCTTGGGTTAGACTTCAACCCTGGTCCCTCTGCTCCTCGTGCCGACGGTACACGCGATGCTAAACCCAATATTGTTGGGCCCTTCTACAACCTTGAAGGTCTCATCACTCACATTCAGGTTCAAGGGGCAGCCGTGGATCACTCTGTAGATGACACTGATTCTGACGAAGCGCATGCATCACCGAAGCCTATGAAGCAAAAGAAACCAAAGGCTTCAAAGCCCTCCTATGCACCAAAAGTTTCGCAGGCGAAGCCTCTGACCACTGCACCTCCTGAAGCCAGTGTGTAGTTTGAAGATCTCTCTCGCATCTCCAAGTCTGACAAGATGAAGAAGCCCATGCCACCAACTGGTCAAGCATTGACCCCTGCTGCTGTTTTGAGGAATTAGAACGAAGCCATTGATCTGTCTAGCGACGACGATCTTGGCGATGATGCTCTTGAGCTTCTTATAAAGAGCAAGCAAGAGGCGGAAATCTTCAACGATCTTCCCCTCTTTGATGTGGAGATCCTGTACAAGTTCATTGATGAGTGGTTCGACAGCCCAGACCTCAGTTTTGATGATCTCCCAATTGGCCTTAACGTCTCCTTCCATGGAGCCATTGCTCCTGAGCTGGCTCTTGCATAGAGAATTGTTGAGCTGAAGCACAAGATTGATTATGAAAAGGCTCAGTTCAAGAAGCACATTGCCAAGCTCAACGTGGAAGACGTCCAAAACTTCAAGGTCATGCTGCATGAGCTCAAGGAGGCATTCCACAAGAAATGTGAAGAAGCTAAAGGTTCTCGAGAGCGCATGAAACACCTGGCTGCCAAATGTGTTCAAGGCTACAATGAAGCTGAAAAGCGCAAGGCTCTGGGGCAACTTGGCATCGCCCCCGAATGGCTGCCAAGAAGAAGAAGAAGCCTGTTGTGGCCCAACCTGAAGCATCAAGGCAGGAAGAACCTCACATTGTCTTCCCTGCCAGTATGACAGGCTCGAAGCCTAAGGTCCCCACAGTGGCTTCGGAGCTCAACAAAACACGGGCAGCTGAAGCCAAAGCCCGCAAGATCAAGACCAAGCACACCACTGACGACGCTCCACCGACGAAATAGAGAAAGACAAAGAAGAAAGATCGGGCTGCTCCCACAGAGCCCCTTGTTGTCGAGCCAATCTCAGTGGCTCGTCCTGCGTTTGAACATAGTGAGCGCCAGTTGATAGTTCATGAGCCTGCTTCCGCAGAGGCTCCTGAAGCTGAAGACATTCCAGCTGTTGACCCCACTGCAGCTGAAGACATTGGTCATCAAGACAATGTTGAAGATGATGAAGTCCTTCCTCAGATCGAACACAATGTTGTATCATCGCCTGTTCTCATGAATAGCGAACTCATTAGCATTGGTCGTCCATTGACGCCAATTGCTTAGGATGACTCATGGGCTGATCACACACAAGACTCCCCCCGTCAAGAAGAATCACCAAGTACTCCCCCACCTCAAGTCACCACTTCGGTGCTTGAAGACAATGACTTTGTGGCCCAACCAACTCCATCTTCACAAGCATCGCCAGTGTTCCGCAGGCTTTGCAAAGGACCAAGGCCACAGGTCACTGTGTCAAGTGTTCCAGAAGGAGAAGAGCGCCAATCCGTTTCACGCCAAGTCTTTCCTGAAACCTCTCCTACTGCGGACATCCCCGAGTCTGAAGCCAAAGCGGCTGAAGATATTCCGGCTGCCACAGCCGATGCACAAGAAGAACCAAGAGAAGGAGAACGTGTTGCTACACCCCCGTCAAACCCTGAAGTTGTTCTCGAGGAGAACGTGTCCGACCTTCCAACTACTCAAGTGGAGGTTGATAACATTGAGGCGACCATCAACACCCATACTGAAGCCAATGACGTTGTCATGGCTGAAGCTACTGTGGCGCCTGAAGTTCATGTGGTGCCGGAAGTGATTGCACCTGAAGCCAATGCTGCTCCTGACGCAAATCTGCAGCCAGAAGTCAATACCACTGCCAGTGCTCCTGTACCGCCTCCACGGCCACACACCCTTGAGCAAGCATTCTATCAAGGCCAACTTACCACCGTCCGCTGGCCCATTCTGGTTCCTCCACCTGCTGCCGGTCCGCAATTTGACTATCATGTGGAGCACATGCCTCAGGTCCAGAAGCCATAGCCAAGGCTGCCAAGGTTTCAAGGTACTGCAACTTCACCAGGATCGTTTAATCTGAATGGATTCAAGGCACACAACACATTCTTTGACAGTGCCAAGAACCCCTATGAGGGAGTCCTGGATTAGGGGGTCTCCGGACAACCAGACTTTATCCTTTGGCCGGACTGTTGGGCTATGAAGATACAAGATTGAAGACTTTGTCCCGTGTCCGGATGGGACTCTCCTTGGCGTGGAAGGCAAGCTAGGAAATACGGATATGTAGATATCATCCCTTGTAACCGACCTTGTGTAACCCTAGCCCCCTCCGGTGTCTATATAAACCGGAGGGGTTAGTCCGTAGGACAACATACAATCATATCATAGGCTAGCTTCTAGGGTTAGCCTCTACGATCTGGTGGTAGATCAACTCTTGTAATACTCATATCATCAAGAACAATCAAGCAGGAAGTAGGGTATTACCTCCATCAAGAGGGCCCAAACCTGGGTAAACATCTTGTCCCCCGCCTCCTGTTACCATCCGCCTTACGCACAGTTCGGGACCCTCTACCCGAGATCCGCCGGTTTTGACACCGACATTGGTGCTTTCATTGAGAGTTCCACTGCGTCGTCACCATAAGGCTTGATGGCTCCTTCGATCATCGGTAGCGATGCGGTCCAGGGTGAGGTTTTCCTCCCCGGACAAATCTTTGTATTCGGCGGCTTCGCACTGCGGGCCAATTCGCTTGGCCATCTGGAGCAGATCGAGAGCTACGCCCCTGGCCATCGGGTCAGATTCGAAAACTTGAACTACACGGCCGATATCCACGGAGACTTGATCTTCGACGGACTCGAGCCCATGTCAGGTGTGCCGCACAGTCACGACGAGAATGACGTAACTCTGCCGTTGGACAGTATTCGGGAGATCGCATCTGCAACTACTCCGGCCGTCAATCCGGAGCAGATCGCGCCATCCGAGAGCGGAGGGATAGACCTGCCACAGAGGTCGTATTCTCAGCGGCGATAGAGCCAGACGCTGACTTCACCCCTTACGAGAGCCGTGTTGCCGAACCACTGGATTCATCCCCGGCCACGGACTCCGAGCCGCTTACATCCGTGCCCATCGAATCCGACTGGGAGCCGATCATGGAGTTCACCTCCGCGGATATCTTTCAGCACTCGCCCTTCGGCAATGTGCTAAATTCATTAAGGTCTCTCTCCTTGTCAGGAGAACCTTGGACGAACTATCTCCGGCAAGAATGGGATGTGGACGACGAAGAAATTTGCTACCCACCCACCACCCACTTAGTAGCCACTGTCGACGATCTAACCGACATGCTCGACTTCGACTCTGAAGACATCAACGGTATGGACGACGATGAAGGAGACGAGCAGGAACCACCGCCCACAGGGTGCTGGACCGCTACCTCATCATACGACATATATATGGTGGACACCCCTAAAGAAGGCAATGGCGACGAGACAGCGGAGGATGACCCCTCCAAGAAGCAACCCAAGCGCCGACGTCAGCGACGCCGTTCTAAGTCCCGCCACAGCAAAAGTAGTGATACCAGCACATGAGATAATAACACTCCGAATAGTGCCGAGGACAACCAAAATCCCCTCCAGCACGATGTAGAGCCAGAGGACGAACAAGCCAGCCCTCCAGAGCGGGCAGCAGATGGAGAACTAGAGGAGGACAATTACATGCCTCTCTCTGAAGACGAGGCGAGCCTCAGCGACAAAGAATTTATCGTGCCTGAGGATCCCGTCGAGCAAGAGCGCTTCAAGCGCCGGCTTATGGCCACGGCAAATAGCCTGAAGAAAAAGCAGCAACAGCTTCAAGCTGATCAAGACTTGCTAGCAGACAGATGGACCGAAGTCCTTGCGGCCGAGGAGTACGAACTCGAGCGCCCCTCCAAGAGTCACCCAAAACGCCGGTTGCTACCTCACCTCGAGGAGGAAGCAATGAAACCTCATTCACCAGTGTATGATGCGGCTGACCGGCCACTGCGTGGCCAAGCCAGAGAGGCGTTTCAGCCTGCACCCCGCCGCCACCCAATCAAAAATACTAAGGCCCGGGGCAACACAGGGGACCTACGAGACGTATTGGACAGTAAGGCAAAAATCGCAAGGTCAATATACGAGTCATGGGCACGTGCGCCAACACGGGACGATGATCGTCACGTCGGATACACCAAGAGTAAATCCGGCCAGGCCGAATACAGCAGACAAGACTCATATGAACTGCATTGGGATATAGCCCGTCACAGAGGTGCTGCACACCCCCTATGCTTCACTGATGAAGTTATGAATCATGAATTCTCGGAGGGTTTCAAACCCGTAAATATCGAATCATACGATGGTACAACAGATCCCGCTATATGGTTTGAGGATTTTCTCCTTCACATCCACATGGCTCGCGGTGATGATCTACATGCCATCAAGTACCTCCCACTAAAACTCAAAGGACCAGCTCAGCATTGGCTGAACAGCTTGCCAGCAGACTCCGTAGGCAGTTGGGAGGATCTGGAAGACGCATTCCTGGATAACTTCCAGGGCACTTATGTGCGGCCACCGGATGCTGATGACTTGAGCCATATAACGCAGCAGCCAGGGGAATCGGCTTGACAATTCTGGACACGGTTCCTGACTAAGAAAAACCAAATTGCCGACTGTCCGGACACAGAGGCCCTAGCAGCATTCAAGCATAACATCCGTGACGAATGGTTGGCTCGCCACCTGGGCCAGGAGAAGCCAAAATCTATGGCAGCCCTCACAACACTCATGACCCGCTTTTGCGCGGGCGAGGATAGCTGGCTAGCTCGTAGCAACAACACATCAAGGAATCCGGGCACTTCGGATACCAAAGATGCCAACGGTAGGCAACATCGTAACTGACCAAAGCGCCACAATAACAGCGATAACACCGAAGATACGGCAGTCAATGCCGGATTCAGAGGCTCTAGATCCGGTCAGTGGAAAAAGCCATTTAAAAGAAGTAGTCCGGCTACGTCCAGTTTGGATCGCATACTGGATCGCTCGTGTCAAATCCACGACACCCCCGACAAGCCAGCCAATCACACCAACAGAGAATGTTAGGTGTTCAAGCAGGCCGACAAGTTAAATACCGAAAACAAGGACAAGGGGCTGCATAGCGATGACGAGGAGGAGCCCTGGCCGCCGAACACAGGAGGACAGAAGGGGTTCCCCCCACAAGTGAAGACGGTGAACATGATATACGCAACCCACATTCCCAGGAGGGAGCGGAAGCGTGCACTAAGGGACGTCTATGCGATGGAGCCCGTCGCCCCAAAGTTCAGCCCATGGTCCTCTTGCCCGATCACCTTTGATCGCAGGGACCTCCCCACTAGTATCCGTCATGGCGGATCCGCCGCACTGGTCTAGACCCCATCATCGATGGATTTCACCTCACTCGAGTCCTTATGGACGGCGGCAACAGCCTGAACCTGCTCTATCAGGACACAGTGCGAAAAATGGGTATTGATCCCTCAAGGATCAAACCCACCAAAACCACCTTCAAAGGTGTCATCCCAGGTGTAGAGGCCCATTGCACAGGCTCAATCACACTGGAAGTGGTCTTCGGATCACCGGATAACTTTTGAAGCGAGGAGTTAATCTTCGATATCGTCCCGTTTCGTAGTGGCTACCACGCACTGCTCGGACGAACAACATTTGCAAAATTTAATGCAGTGCCGCATTACGCATACCTCAAGCTCAAGATGCCAGGACCTAGGGGGGTCATAACAGTAAATGGAAACACAGAACGCTCGCTCCGCATGGAAGAGCACACCGCGGCCCTTGCAGCAGGAGCACAAAGCAGCCTTTTAAGGCAAACCACTAATTAGGTGTCACCGCCCCCGGACACCTTCAAGAGAGTCCGGAATAAGCTGCAATATGATCACCTCGCACGTTCAGAGCTCTCCTAGCAATTCGGCCCCAGTCCCAGTCCCAGTCAAGCGATGAAATCCGTGCTGTGCGTACATAACTACGCACTGAAAATACCATGGATATAGACGGGGGCACGATCAGGGCACGTCCCACAATGCGGCTTAACCGCACTAGGGGCTATATACCTTAATTACTTCTTTTCTCTTTCAGGACCTAACCCCCTGGAAGCTCTTTCCGGCAGTACGATTGCCGGACACATTACGGGAAGCAACAACCAAGGCAGCAAGAAGCTAGGATAAACACAGGAACCCCTAGGTGGTCTCTAATAACTGATACACCCGCTTTTTGCTATCCACGCGCAGCTTGCCCTGGATAGGACATTTCGAATTGTCCTACTTTCTGCTTATTGCACTACTTGTACCAGTACGCTTTGACGTATTCTTTAAATAACAATGCATATCATTAGTCTATTATTGCATTTTTATTTTCCCCCTCTTATATGTCCATTCACGACAATCCGCACCCATACGTTCGGGTATGGTCAGTATGCCAAGGGCTTTCGTTTACCCCATAATACGACGCAAGAAGTCCGAACACTTTCGACGGTGCGGCACCCCGAGCTTATAGCATTATATGCATCAGCTTTGAATCATGTCTTTGGTCAAATGTTGGGTTTGCCCGGCTCCCATGCTTTGGTACCTTACGTTCCGCTATATCGGCTAAGGTAGCGGTGGGAGAACTACTGCAATTGCGTCCCGGTTCTTCCGGACGAGCGCCTCAGTAGAGAAAGCCGAAAACTGACTGTCATGATAAGGCGAGAGACTGGTCGCTGTTCGAGAGGTCTCAAGTCCTTAAAGACTTTTTCTGCTTCGGGCGAGGAGCCGACCTTGTCCGGCTTAGGCGAGTATAGTGCCCCAAATTCGGCCTTCCAAACACCTCCCTTGAAGGACCTTATAGTCCGAAGGACCTCCCTTGAAGGACCCCCTTGAAGGACCTTCGCCAAAGTTTAAAATTGTAGACTTCTATGGCTAAGTGAGAGTGATAAAGCCTTATAGTCCGATTGCCTGGTTCGTTGCGCTGAACACCTCCCTTGAAGGACCCAAAATTGGGGTAAAGAGTGCTCAGGTTTATCCCGAACACCCCAGTACTAGTTACATGGGGACAGAAGTCGACGACTGGCCAACTCTCAGATATTATAAATGGCCGCACAGAAGGTAATATTTTAAAACACAAAAAGCATTGCATAGCGCTGATGAACTTGTTTCACATTACAGGACCACATGAGTGTGATCATTCAAAAATTACATCCCTGGCACATTCATCCGCCACAAGGCGGGAACCCTTCAGGACACTCTCATAGTACATCTCGGGGTGGTGATGCTCCTTGCCCTTCGGCAGCCCCTCCTTCACCAGCTTCACGGCGTCCAGCTTCGCCCAGTGCACCTTCGCCCGAGCAAAAGCCCTGCGCGCACCCTCGATGCAGGCTGACCGCTTGATGACTTCAAGCCGTGGGCAGGCCTCCACAAGCCGCCTCACTAGACCGAAGTAGCTGTCGGACTGGGGCTCGCCAGGCCACATCCGGACTATAAGGCCCCTCATGGCCTGTTCGGCTGTCTTGTGAAGCTCGACCAATTGCTTCAGCTGGTTGCTCAAGGGCATCGGGTGTTTAGTCCCAGTATACTGAGACTAGAACAACTCTCCGTCGAGCTCCCCTCCTCAGCTCGGTAAAACTCCGCGGCATCCAGTACATTGCGGGGAAGATCTGCGAACACTCCTGGAGAGCTCCAAACTCGGGTAAGAAAAAGGAAAGTTTCCTTCACATGCTTGCTTTGCATAATGAATGCCTTACCCGCTGCTATCTTCTTCACCGCATTAATTTCCTGGAGGGCCTTGTGGGCTTCAAACTTGGCGCTCCGGGCGCTTTCAAGCGCCTGTGCGAGCTCGGACTCTCGCGTCTTAGAGTCAAGCACCAAGGACTCGTGTTTTTTGGCGAGAGCCTTGAGCTCTTGTTGCACCTCGCCCACTCGGGCTTCTTGCTTCTGCCGCTCGATGCGTTCCTTGGCCGCTTTGTCTTCGGCCTCGGACAGCGCCTTCTTCAGGGTGACCACCTCAGTCGTGGCCCCTGACAAATTCATGGTGATCCTATTATTTTACAAGAAAACTTCTTTTCAAAAGCGTAGACAAGGTATTGCTTACCTTTGCTATCCTCGAGCTGCCTCTTGATAAGGCCAAGCTCGTTCTCGGACCACTCCAGGTCCTGCTTCAGTGCAGAGACCTCCGCAGTACATGCGGCAGTGGCCAACAGGGAAGCCTGCACTTACACATAGACATATTCTTATTAGACTCCTCACTCATCATTTGATCCTCTATTCAGCCTTTCTTCTCGAACACCGAACAAAGCATCAGGGCTACTATCTATGTGGTAATATTTTCTTATATATATTTTTTGATTGCTTACCTCAAAGCCTGTTAGGAGGTTGGTGCAAGCTTCGGTCAGCCCATTTTTGGCGGACTAAACCTTCTCGATCACCACACTCATAATAGTGCAGTGCTCTTCGTCGATGGAAGCGTTGCGAAGCGCTTCCAGCAAGTTGTCCGGTGCCTGTGGATGGACAGAGGACACCGGCATGGGTGGTTGGCTCCCCTTTATGGGGGACCACCTACCGGAGTCCGGAACCATTGAAGGTTCCGGCGCAGTGTTCGGCTGGGGGCCGAACTCGGAGCCCGTAGGAGCCTCGCTCCCTTGGTTCCCAGGTTCTGGGGGGTCGCCTCGAGACGCCTCCAGGACCACCTCCCCTTGGCGCGGTGCCTTTTGAGACAACACCTCGGCGTTGTCCGTAGGGTGAGGGGTGGAAGCGGTCGGAAGAGAACCACTATTCTTATTCGACAAGCCCAATGAGCCGCTCGACGAGGATACGTCGAGATGAGCTCGGGATGGACTGTATAATCATGTTCGACATGAGGAGAAGCAGTGCAATAAAACATACCATGAAGTACTATGGTGTCCGGACACTTACGACTTCGCCAGGGGCTTGACCCTGGGTAGCACTCATCGCCGTTGTCGGCGGCCATCGTGGAACAGTCTGGAGCACGGGTCCTTCCCTTCTTGGACCCTTCAGCCTCCCCGGTTGGGTCAGCCTTCCTTTTCTTGTCTCCCCCGTCCGAGGGGAGAGAACTTTCCTCCTCCTTGTTTTTATGGGAGGAGGGCGCGTTAGAGTCATCATCGGATGAGTCCGATACAATCTTGCGCTGGAGACCCTTTCGGGTCCCCGTGGCCTTCTTCTTGGTCTTCTTTGCCGGAACCTCGTAAGGTGCCGGAGTCAGCATCTCCATCAGGAGAGCATCTACAGGATCTTCAGGCAGAGGAGCTGGGTAATCAAGCTGCTCCACTGTCTTTATCCAGTCCTGTTAATGGCAAGAGAGCTTAGATCCCGCACATCATTTAACCAGGGCAAATAAATACCCTGCGAGGTACGAAAACTTACCGGATTAGTGCGGCGCTTTGCACTGAGTCCTCGGTCCTTGGAGAGGGAAGGAGGCACCTCGGCGCCTTTGAACAGCACCTTCCAGATGTCCTCGTGCATCGTGTCGAAGACCTCTCGCAGCGTTCGGTGCTAGGCCGAGTCGAACTCCCACAAATTGAATGCCCATCGTTGGCACGGGAGAATCCGGCGGAAGAGCATGACGTGGACCATGTTGACGAGCTTGATTTTCTTGCTCATCATGTTCCTGATGCAGGTCTGGAGTCCGGTCAGTTCTACCGAAGAACCCCAAGACAGGCCCTTCTCTTTCCAGGAAGTGAGCCGCATGGGGATTCCGGATCGTAATTTGGGGGCCGCCACCCAGTTGGTGTCTCGCGGCTCGGTGATGTAGAACCACCCCGATTGCCACCCCTTTATGGTCTCCACATAGGAGCCTTCTAGCCAGGTGACGTTGGGCATTTTGCCCACCATGGCGCCTCCGCAGTCTGCTTGCTGGCCTACCACCACCTTCGGTTTGGCATTGAAGGTTTTTAGCCACAGGCCGAAGTGGGGCCTGATGCGGAGGAAGGCCTCACATACGACGATAAATGCCGAGATGTTGAGGATGATATTGGGGGCTAGATCATGAAAATCCATCCCGTATTAGAACATGAGCCCACAGACAAATGGGTGGAGAGGAAATCCCAGTCCACGGACAAAGTGGGTAAGGAAGACTACCCTCTCATGGGGTTCAAGCGTAGGGATGATCTGCCCCGCAGCTAGCAGCCGGTGCGCGATGT
Source organism: Triticum dicoccoides (assembly GCF_002162155.2). Lineage (NCBI taxonomy): Eukaryota > Viridiplantae > Streptophyta > Magnoliopsida > Poales > Poaceae > Triticum > Triticum dicoccoides. The sequence goes on along the minus strand of NC_041382.1, from coordinate 382,758,277 downwards.
TCGTGGCCAGATATCCGGCTGCCCGCAGCTTTGTGATGTCCTCCGCCGTGATGGAGGAGACCATCCACTTGCCTCCCGCTCCAGACATGATTGGAGTGGTTTTGAGGTGAAAGACGCGAAATTGGGCACTGGAGTTCGAGTGCGCGAGAATGGATAGACAGGGACAAGGAGGGTGTGGGTAAAAAGGGTGAATCTTTGTCCCTTTATAAGGGCAGAGGAGGCGAGGTGCCTCCCCACTTACCTGTTAAACTCGCTTACTCCCTGAGCGCCGTAATTGATGGCGCGGTTAGGTTACTACCCGTGTTGATGAGAATCCCGTGATAAGGGGACACGATCTCTGCTTCGACTAGATGCGTCAAGAAAACCGCCTCGCGATATGTGCGGTACTGGTTGAGGAAAACGGTTCGAGTAATGACCGAGCCATGACATGATGTGATGTTGCTAAACGTGTCAGCAGATTAGATTTGTGAAAATATTATTCTCTCTATGATGGTATACGGAACTTATTTTGCAGAACCAGCCTCTACGATCTTGTGGTAGATCAACTCTTGTAATACTCATATCATCAAGAACAATCAAGCAGGAAGTAGGGTATTACCTCCATCAAGAGGGCCCGAACCTGGGTAAACATCTTGTCCCCCGCCTCCTGTTACCATCCGCCTTAGACACACAGTTAGGGACCCCCTACCCGAGATCCGCTGGTTTTGACACCGACACCCTACATAAGGCCAAGAATCTCATCAGATCTATTCTGGAGTTATCAGCAGCGCAGTTACTATTCCTGCATCTTATACAATCAGGTGCGCATTTTCCCTCATATGCGTCTAGACTGCGAAGCCATGGCTGGCCTGCCATGCCTAGAAGAAGCCCTTGACTGCTTCAGAGATGCTGGCCTTCTACAGTTTGTGACTGCCAAAGAACATTGGAATGAAGAGCTTCTGCTACAATTTTATGCTACCCTCCACATTCGCGGCTACAACAGGGATCCGAAGACTTGGATCCTTGAGTGGATGACAGGAGATGTACACCATGAAGCTAAAGCCCAAGACATCATTGTGCTTACTGCCCTGCCCACTCCTAGCGAACATTATGAACCAGGTTGTCAGCTACACCAGAATACTTTGGAAAGCATTTTCCAGAAGCCAGAGCCAAACATGAGCCAAATGCTGAGCATGATGAAGCCACTGCCACAAGACGCTACCTATCCTAAGGAGTTCTTTGTTGAAGACCTAGAGTATCTGCCCCACACTATTTATCATATTATCAGGCGAACTCTCTGGCCGGTCAAAGGACATTCTCCTGCAGCGAAGCTTGAAGGAGCAATGAAGACATTGGTTTTCTATATCTTCAATGGCATCAGCTTCAATGCTCAAGACTTCTTCATCAGACAATTGGCTGCATCTGGCTCCGATATCTTTGGTCTGAAGTTCTATGCTCCATGGGTAATGTGCCTCATCAAGCATTGATAACCCACAAGTATAGGGGATCACAACAGTTTTCGAGGGTGAAGTATTCAACCCAAATTTATTGATTCGACACAAGGGGAGCCAAAGAATACTCTCAAGTATTAGCAGCTGAGTTGTCAATTCAACCACACCTGGAAACTTAGTATCTGCAGCAAAGTATTTAGTAGCAAAATAATATGATAGTAGTGATAACGGTAACAAAAGGTAACGGTAGTAAAAGCAATGTTTTTGGTATTTTGTAGTGATGATAGCAATAGCAACGGGAAAGTAAATAAGCGAAGAACAATATATGGAAAGCTCGTAGGCAATGGATCAGTGATGGAGAATTATTCCGGATGCGGTTCATCATGTAACAGTCATAACCTAGGGTGACACAGAACTAGCTCCAGTTCGTCAATGTAATGTAGGCATGTATTCCAAATATAGTCATACGTGCTTATGGAAAAGAACTTGCATAACATCTTTTGTCCTACCCTCCCGTGGCAGCGGGGTCCTTACGAAAACTAAGGGATATTAAGGCCTCCTTTTAATAGAGAACCGGAACAAAGCATTAACACATAGTGAATACATGAACTCCTCAAACTACGGTCATCACCCGTAAGTATCCCAATTATTGTCACTTCGGGGTTAACGGATCATAACACATAATAGGTGACTATAGACTTGCAAGATAGGATCAAGAACACTCATATATTGATGAAAACATAATAGGTTCAGATCTGAAATCATGGCACTCGGGCCCTAGTGACAAGCATTAAGCATAGAAAAGTCATAGCAACATCAATCTCAGAACATAGTGGATACTAGGGATCAAACCCTAACAAAACTAACTCGATTACATGATAGATCCCATCCAACCCATCACCGTCCAGCAAGCCTATAATGGAATTACTCGCGCACGGCGGCGAGCATCATGAAATTGGTGATGGAGGATGGTTGATGATGACGACGGTGACGGATTCCCCTCTCTGGAGCCTCGAACGGACTCCAGATCAGCCCTCCCAAGAGGTTCTAGGGCTTGGCGGCGGCTCCGTATCATAAAACGCGATGATTTCTTCTCTCTGATTTTTTTCTCCCCGAAACACAATATATGGAGTTGGAGTTGGAGTCAGAGAGGCAACAAGGGGCCCACGAGGTAGGGGGCGCGCCCTAGGGGGGCAGGCGCGCCCCACCCTCGTGGACAGGTGGTGGCCCCCCTGGCCTTCATCTTTTGCAAGTATTTTTCATATTTTCTGAAAAGTTGCTCCGTGAAGTTTCAGGTCATTCCGAGAACGTTTGTTTCTGCACATAAATAACACCATGGTAATTCTGATGAAAACAACGCCAGTCTGGGTCAGTTCCATTCAAATCATGCAAGTTAGAGTGCAAAACAAGGGCAAAAGTGTTTGGAAAAGTAGATACGACGTATCAAGCTTCACTCTGCTATCAACTACCAGCCGTCTGCACGCAATCATCTTATATTCTTGCCAGAGGTTGATCTGTCTGTCGAAGCCATTTACCCAGAGCCTGCAAAGGAGCCAATTTATCTTCACAATGTCGATCATCAAAGCTTCACCTAGCCCATTGAAGGAGTTCAGGCCATTTCTCGTGTTTATACCTTGGCTGGCAATACACATGCCGCTCGCACCCAAATTGAAGCCACTGAAAGCACCAATGCTCAAAGGCCTCGGAAGCGATCTCGTGTTCTCAATGATCGAGAGCTTCTCGTCGCTCTACATCAGAAACAGGACAAGCATCATGACTAGCTTAAGCGTTAGATGCAAAGCCTCTTGGTGGACGTCAATCGCATTCGCAATCTTGCCACCAAGAATGCCTTTGTTACACATGAAACCTGTCAGAGGTCATGGAAGATCTTGACATTGCTCAGTGCTGAAGCTGATCTTCAAGACGATGGCTTCACAGAGAGATTCAAGTTTGACTCAACTCCTCCAAGGAATGCTCACTTGCATCGGATGATAACCCACAAGTATAGGGGATTGCAACAGTTTTCGATAAGTATGAGTGTCGAACCCAACGAGGAGCTAAAGGCAGAAAATATATTCCCTCAAGTTCTATCGATCACCGATACAACTCTACGCACGCTTGATGTTCGCTTTACCTAGAACAAGTATGAAACTAGAAGTACTCTGTAGGTGTTGTTGGATAGGTTTGCAAGATAATAAAGAGCAAGTAAATAAAAAGTAGGGGCTGTTGTAAGTAAAGAAGCAATAAAGTAAATATAGCGAGTGTGGAAAAGTGGTGGTAGGAGTTGCGAAATTACCCCTAAGCAATTGACTACTTTACTAGACCGATAGCAAGTATTATGTGGGAGAGGCCACTGCTAGCATGTTATCCCTAACTTGCAATTCTATGCACTTATGATTGGAACTATTAGCAAGCATCCACACATACTAACGTTCATTAAGGTAAAACCCAACCATAGCATTAAGATATATCAGTCCCCCTTCAATCCAGTATGCATCAATTTCTATGCTAGGTTGAAGTTTCTGTCACTCTTGCCCTCCAATATATAGTCCTATCAACATACAACTAACCCTATGGTGTGATCCACACGCGCACTCATATGATGGGCACCAAAGGACAACAACATAACCACAAGCAAATTAAATCAATCATAGCAATTCATCAACCACCGATAGGACAACGAAAATTTACTCAGACATCATAGGATGTCAACACATCATTGGATAATAATATGAAGCATAAAGCACCATGTTCAAGTAGAGGGTACAACGAGTTGCGGGAGAGTGGACCTCTGTAGATAGAGGGGGGAAGGTGATGGAGATGTTGGTGAAGATGGCGGAGGTGTTGGTGTAGATCGCGGTGATGATGATGATGATGGCCACGGCAGTGTTCCGGCGCCACCGGAAGAGAAGGGGAGAGGGGGGACCTTCGTCTTCTTCTTCCTTAACCTCCTCCCTAGATGGGAGAAGGGTTTCCCCTCTGGTCCTTGGCCTCCATGGAATGGGAGGGGCGAGAGCCCCTCCGAGATTGGATATGTCTATCTGTTTCTCTCTGTTTCTGCGTTCTCTTCTGCTGCCCTTTCACCGTTTCGTATATATATGGATATTCGTAACTCCGATTGGCCTGAAACCTTCGCCGTGATTTTTTTACCAAAAATTAGCTTTCTTGCGGCCGAAGAAGGGCATCAACCGCCTTACGGGTGGACCACGAGGGTCAGGGGCGCGCCCCCCTGCCTCATGGCCACCTCGGGCACCGTCTCGCGTGGATTTTTCTTCCGGAATTTTCTAAATATTCCAAAACTAAGCTCCATCCGTTTTTATCCCATTTGGATTCCGTTTGATATGGATATTCTGTGAAACATAAAACATGCAAGAAACAAGAACTGGCACTGGGCACTGGATCAATATGTTATTCCCAAAAATAGTATAAAAAGTTGCCAAAAGTATATGAAAGTTGTATAATATTGGCGTGGAACAATCAAAAATTATAGATACGACGGAGACGTATCAGCATCCCCAAGCTTAATTCCTGCTCGTCCTCGAGTAGGTAAATGATAAAAAAGATAATTTTTGATGTGGAATGCTACCTAGCATAATCTTGATCACATATCTAATCATGGCATGAATATTAAGATACGAGTGATTCAAAGCAATAGTCTATCATTTGACATAAAAACACTAATACTTCAACCCAACTAATAAAGCAATCATGTCTTTTCAAAATAATAAGGCCAAAGAAAGCTATCCCTACAAAATCATATAGTCTGGCTATGCTCCATATTCACCACACAAAATACTCACATCATGCACAACCTCGATGACAAGCCGATCAATTGGCTCATACTTTTTAACGCGCTTCAGCATTTTCAACCCTCACGCAATACATGAGCATGAGCCATGGATATAGCACTATAGGTGGAATAGAATGGTGGTTGTGGAGAAGACAAAAAAGGAGAAGATAGTCTCACATCAACTAGGCGTATCAACGGGCTATGGAGATGCCCATCAATAGATATCAATGTGAGTGAGTAGGGATTGCCATGCAACGGATGCACTAGAGCTATAATTATATGAAAGCTCAAACTGAAGCTAAGTGGGTGTGCATCCAACTTGCTTGCTCATGAAGACCTAGGGCATTTTTGTAAGCCCATCGTCGGAATATACAAGCCAAGTTCTATAATGAAAATTCCCACTAGTATATGAAAGTGATAACTCAAGAGACTGTCTATATAAAGAACATGGTGCTACTTTGAAGCACAAGTGTGGTAAAAGGATAGTAACATTGCCCCCTTTTCTCTTTTTTTGTTTGGGCTTCTTTGGACCCCCTTTTTTTATTTAGGCTTCTTTGGCCTCTCTCTTTTTTGTGCGGGGCGGGGCAATGCTCTAATAATGATGATCATCACACTTTTATTTACTTACAACTCAATATTACAACTCGATATCTAGAACAAAGATATGACTCTATATGAATGCCTCTAGTAGTGTACCGGGATGTGCAATGATCTAGCGTAGCAATGACATCAAAGAACGGACAAGCCATGAAAACATCATGCTAGCTATCTTACGATCATGCAAAGCAATATGGCAATGAATGCTCAAGTCATGGATATGATGATGATGGAAGTTGCATGGCAATATATCTCGGAATGGCTATGGAAATGCCATGATAGATAGGTTTGGTGGCTATTTTGAGGAAGGTATATGCTGGGTTTATGGTACCGACGAAAGTTGCGCGATACTACAGAGGCTAGCAATGATGGAAGGGTGAGAGTGCGTATAATCCATGGACTCAACATTAGTCATAAAGAACTCACATACTTATTGCAAAAATTTATTAGCCCTTGAAGCAAAGTACTACTACGCATGCCCCTAGGGGGATAGATTGGTAGGAAAAGACCATCGCTCGTCCTCGACCGCCACTCATAAGGAAGACAATCAATAAATACCTCATGCTCCGACTTCGTCACATAACGCTTCACCATACGTGCATGCTACGGGAATCACAAACCTCAACACAAGTATTTATAGTAATCCACAACTACCCACTAGCATGAATCTAATATCACCATCTTTATCTCGCAAAACTACTGCAAGGAATAAAACATATCATATTCAGTGATCTACAAGTTTTATGTAGGATTTTATGACTAACCATGTGAATGACCAGTTCCTGTCATCTCTCTAAATAGATATAAGTGAAGCAACAGAGTTTAGTTCTTTCTACAAAAGATGTGTCCATGCTCTAACAAATATAAGTGAAGCAAAAGAGCATTCTACAAATGGCGGTTTTCTATGTAAAGGGAAACAGGCAATCCAAACTTCAAATGATATAAGTGAAGCACATGAAGCATTCTATAAATCCATACTCAAAAGATATAAGTGAAATGCATAGAGCATTCTATAAATCAACCAAGGACTATCTCATACCGTAATGGTGCATAAAAGAAAGATGAAAACTAAATGCAAAAGACGCTCCAAGATTGCACATATGGCATGAACGAAACGAATCTGAAAACATACGGATACTTGTTGAAGAAAGAGGGGATGCCTTCCGGGGCATCCCCAAGCTTAGAAGCTTGAGTATCCTTGAATATTTACTTGGGGTGCCTCGGGCATCCCCAAGCTTCAGCTCTTGCCTCTCTTCCTTCTTCTCACATCGAGACCTTCTCGATCATCGAACACTTCATCCACACAAAACTTCAACAGAAAACTCGGTAAGATCCGTTAGTATAATAAAGCAAATCACTACTCTAAGTACTGACGCAAACCAATTAATATTTTATTTTTGCATTTGTGTCTACTGTAATATAACCTTTTCATGGCTTAATCCACAGATATGAATTGATAGTTTCATCAAAACGAGCAAACTATGCATCAAAAACAGAATCTGTCTAAAATAGAACAGCCTGTAATAATCTGAACATTCACCATACTTATGATACTTGAAAAATTCTTCCAAAATTAGGAAAAATAAAAAATTTGCGTAGAAAGACAGTGCAAAAATAATCAGAACCATTTGACGTTCCAGCTAAAAATGTAAAATCGCGCACTACAGCCAAAGTTTCTGTCCTGCACCGTACAAACCATCAGGAAAATGTAAACATCCTAAAGGCAAACCTTGGCACATTATTTTTATAATACAATGGAATTGTACAAGGGGATAATTATTTTTATTGAAAAGTTTCTGTAATCAAGATTCACAAAGTTTCCGTGAGCATGAACAAAGTTCAAGGAGCTCTACCACTTCAACAATGCTTGTCTTTCTCACTTTCACTTTCCTTTTTGAAAAACTTTCGGGTTCCACTCTTTATTTTTGTTGTTTTTAAACTATATGAAAGCACTCAACAGAAATAAATGACTCTCTAAAACTTCTGGGTTGTCTCCCTGGCAGCGCTTTCTTTAAAGCCATTAAGCTAGGCATATAGTGCTCAAGTAGTGAATCCACCCGGATCCCAAGGTATATCAAAGCCAATTTTAATTAGCCATGATTTGTAATTTAGTAGTGAGCACAAAGCAACATATATCATGTAATGTCGAAGTCTAACTCTCTTCCTATGCATCGACATGTCATAAAAGAACAATTCATGCACACAAAGTAAAGGCCAATGCATAGTATAAACAGTTTCTTGCAATTTTATCGTGTGGGAAACATAGAGAGGTGGAGATATAGTTCCTCTCTCATAAGAATTGCAAGTAGGAGCAGCAAGCACATGCATATTATATCTATCAAAATCATCATGTGTAACGGTAAAAGGCAACCCATCAATATAATCCTTAATAAGTGCAAACTTCTCCGATATAGTGTAGTCGGGAGAATTCAAAAAGATAATAGGACTATCATGCGTGGGTGCAATAGCAACAATTTCATGTTTAACATAAGGAACTATAGCAAGTTCATCTCCATAAGCATAATTCATATTGGCATCTTGGCCACAAGCATAGCAAGCATCATCAAAAAGGGATATTTCAAGAGAATCAACGGGATCATAACAATCATCATAGCAATCATCCTTCGGTAAGTGTTGGGGATATGGTTACTGGAGGTAAACCGGCTAGGAGTGGCCGGGTTAGCTCCATGAGGATAGAAGCCCATGAAGACATAAAGGTGGAGGCGCTTTACGAAAGCCCAAGGCCCAAAGGCGGGTTAAAGCCTGTAGATGTAAACCAACTCTATCATGTAACTTGTATTGTAAGTTAGAGGAATAGAGACCGAGCCAGACACATCTATGATCCGGCCTCGGGACTCTGTAGACTGGCGGGCGTCAAGCTATGTATATAAAGGGACGACCCGCCATCGGTTAACAAAAAAAGAGACAACATACAACAACTCGAGAGCCAGGCAAAGCGGATTCACCCCCTGGTCATCGAAACCCTAGCAATACCAATCAGAACTAGACGCAGGCTTTTACCTTCATCGAAGGGGCCTAACTAGTATAAAACCCCTCGTGTCCCCTTGTCCGGTTTAACCCCTTTAAGCTAACCCGTAGAGATGGCTCCATGACTAAGTCCTTTCACGAGGACATCTGCCGTGACAAACCCATGACAGTTGGCGCCCACCGTGGGGCTATCGCATGATGGTTTCGAGTTCTTGAAGGGCAGCTTTGATGGACTCAAGGGATACGTTGTGGGCCGGATGACGAAGAGTCGTAGCGGCAAGCTCTACATCGACGACGCAGGATGGGGCCTCGAGGCCGGTTCAATCGAATATGGGTACCGGGTCCCATTTGGTGGGATTCACGTTTTCATCGGCAAGATCGGCGAACCAGGCCCTGAGCCGGACACCTGCACCGACATCATCAAGATGGCTCAGCGTGCAAGCCCTTCCCCGGTTCAGCCCGCAACAAGGCATGTTTTTGTAGGTGTCATCCATGGAGCAGAATATGAGGATGGACCAACATCTGATGGAGAAACCGTTGTCTGCTCTGACGACGAGTCTTCAACTGGAGAAACTGAGTCGCTATATCAGTTGCAGGACGGCCGGACTAGCGGAGGTTCTGATGGCTATTCCGGACCCCCTTGATCTACCAAACCGGGTCGCTATCTTCATGGCTGGTACACAATCAGCACCCCACTCATCAACCGCCACGGCAATGCTCTCTGGTTCAGCAACAGCAACACCGGCCGGAGCAGGGGGCTCTGCGCCGCCTTCGGCTCAAGTTTTGTCTGACTTGTTCGACACTTTGGCAACATTGATGGCCGCGGAGGTGGACGCAGCAGCCTGGGATCAGCACAATGCGGAAATCGCAAAGGTGAAAGATCAGATAACTCAGGCTAAAGCGGACCTAGCAGCATGGAACGCTAGGATGGCTACAGAACGGGCCGAGTTTGTCGGCGTTCTGGGAACGGGGGTCCCCAGACTTGCCTGCCTGCGGCCTGCGGCGTGGCTCAAGTGGGGCCCAGCGCGGCTCATCTTCGTCAGCTCAAGCTCAAGACCCTCGCGAGGGGCCAAGCCTCACGGGGCGGACGATCAGAAGCTTCCTTAGAGGCAGCCTCATCAGGCAGGCTCGCGAGGAGGCGGAGAGATCAAGGCGGGGATACCTCACGAGGAGCCCGTGACGCAAGCCATGACGATCGAGGCCAGGCGGGTGCCAGGCACGCGCCGGCCTGCACAGTGTCCTTGTTTCCCCTTTGGTGCAAAGGGGACAAGCACAGGCCAAGGCATCGGGAAAAGGTTACCATTCCGGTGCAACAATACCAAGACCAACAGAGCGGCAGGAAGGAGGTCACCGTGGAGCCCAAGACGGTGTCATCACCAGTACTTTTGGCAGCCGAAGACCACCTTTGGTCAGGATAACTTGTACTAGATGTTCCCCTTCAAAATGGCCAATTGTTGGCGCCCTTCCCGCTCATTATTTGGGGACAGGCCCAGGGCCTCTATAAATAGAACTAGCCACACAGAGTAGAGGGACAGCGGGAGATCTGGTAGAACCCTAGCAGAGAGAGAGAGAGGCGACCGAACTCACCTAGGCAGTTCATCGCACCAGCTCAAGAACACCTCTTGCAAGGCTGTTCTTCCCTTGTACTAATCATCATCAGCCCCTGAGGCAATCCACCACACCACACACTAGAGTAGGGTATTACACCACAATGGTGGCCCGAACCAGTATAAACCTGGTGTCCCTAGTGTTGTTCGTTGTTTCCTGCTTAGATCACGTGAGGAGATTGGGAGTAGATCGGTAGGGGAAAGATCTCCACGCGCACCCTAGTGTTCGAACCTCAAGGGTCTGCCGGAACCCGAAATCCGACATTTGGCGCGCCAGGTAGGGGTGCGCCAGAATCCTTCTTCCTCCGCATCACGTTCCGTCGCCTCGCCGTTCAGATGTCAGGCGACCCAGCTGCCAACGCCGACCGCTGGGCAGCGTGGCCCGCCCACGCCGTGGCACCAGCCCAGGGCAACCTCAACCTTGCGACTCAGGCAGCCCGCGCTCCGCAGGGCGCTGCAGGGCGCGGGCGACGCGGCTAGACGCCGCCTGCCCTCACACCATGGCAGGTGCGGGCCGCAGCAAGGGCCTCAGACTACACCGCGGCCACAGCGCCGTACACCCAACGGGAGCAAGCGAACTCCAGGGCCGCGCTCTTGGTGGCCCGAGAGCTGCTACGGTGCCGACTGCTGGAGGGCGGCCGCGACGTGTTGTTGGAGCGAGTAGCCGAGCTCCTAGACGCCGCCGCCTCAGGAACGCCTCCTTTCTGCGTCCAGCTACCACCCCAGACCCAAGGCGGGCCGCATGGTGGCATCATGTGCACGCGCGCAACTTCCAGCGGACTCCAGGGCCCGTCCAGCGCCAACACCTCCGCCAGCACCGGGCGACAAGTCACGCCAGCCCCCTCTCAGGCCAGCAAAGGGGTGCACGCCACGGCCTTTGGCTTCGGCGGACTGCCGCTCCATCACCCCCAAGACGGTGCTCCAAGCTAGGCTGCTTGGCATACAGGATGCTACAGCGAGGCGCACGGGACGGTGGCCCCAGAAGCTTATGTGCCCCGCATGGTGGATCAGGGGTGCGCACTGGAAGAAGATCATGGCTCATTCCTCGGGCCAGGCTGGGGCGAGGAGACGCCAGGAGCTGAGCTCTTTCAAGAACCCCAGGAGAACCTCGACGACCGCACCGTCGGTAGCAACTATCGGGTACCACTCATCCCTTAGGAGCAAGCTTATGCTAACCATGGGTCGCAGCAGATACAGGTCACCGCAGCATGTGGCTGCCCCAATTCTGCAGCCTCATACCCCTCACGAGGAGGGCGTAGGGGGCTGTAGGAGAGGGGCCGAGATTCGGGTTCATCCCCGTGGCGGTCGGAGCAAGGCGTTCTCAGGAGGTAGGCCCCCTGTCGGGGAGGTGCCCCAAGGCCTGCCCCCGGCAGGGGACCCGTGGTCGTCGGGGGAACCGCTGGCGACCGCTCTGCCTCATTGGCGTCGTCCTGGTTTCCAGTCGCCGTCAATGGCGGCAGAGTGTGGCGCAAGGTGGGGCCCTCGTCTGGCGATATGACGTAAGGTCGGTACCTGTGAAGAAGGCCCAGTGCCTGTGAAGCTCGCCGCCCGTGACACTCTCACGTAATAATGAGTCGGGCTGTACACGCCCCGGAGTCTCCGGAGAGCCGCCCACGGGCCTCGAGGGCTCCCGCCCACACCTAGTGGCAGCACTTAGCTCCGCGCTGGTGAGAAGACGTCGAAGACTAGACTAGGTGCCGGACGCGGCCTTTTGCTTTTGCCTTTCCTTGTTGACAAGTTCTTCGATTTGGATTTAAGTTGGATTTGAGCTCGATGCTTGCGTGTGTTTGGGGGAAGGGGTGTCTAGTCTCGTTTGAGCAATCTCTTGCTTTCTCGTTTCGGCTTTGCGTCCAAAGTTAGCATCGACTGCCCCCTCGCGAGCCCCTCGCGAGACGGGCCGGGCCAGGCACGTTTATAACCAGGACCGCTGTTACCGCACCCTTTCTGGAGGTTTTCGTCGTGAATTCTACAAGTTAATCAAAAGACACCCGAGGTGCAGCGGCCCCCGCAGGCCCGCTCGGGACTCGTCGGGGTCGGAAGGTACACAAGTCAGCTGACCCATCATCGGGCCAGTGGCTAAGTTCACACGCAACGTTATGCTTACCAGGGTTAAACAGCAGTGACATGCGGTCAGTCAGACATATCACTCACCGCGTCTTCTTGGGCATCCTCGGAGGCATCACAGGCGTCGTCGACATTGCCGCCGCCGCTAGCATCTCCATCAGCGCCAGGCTCGTCCACAACGCCGCCTTCATTGGCGCCCACGACCACGCCGTCGTCATCAGATGCAAAGGCCCTGACGAGGGCGTCCACGTTGTCCTCCACCCACCACACCAGGTCGCCCCGGACGGTAATGGGCATGGGTGCGATGGCAACGTCGAAGTCGAAGTAGGGGTCCCTATCCTGTAGATGGCTGAAGACGCGGCAGAAGGCACGCCCGAGCAAGGCTCAGCTCCTCTCTTCGACAAGCCAACGGGACCTCTCGGATCGGTTCTCCAGAAGCGTCACCACATCGATGGAAAATTGGAGGTTGCCAGCGTAGTTGACCTCGTGCGGCTCCTTGGCGGCAGCCTCGCAGATATAGCCCAAAGTTGTGTTGGCCCTCTCTCTGAGCTTTTGAAGCATGGGGGCATGCACATGCTCCAGAACCCGCCGCCGACGGATCCCGTCCTCATTCCACTGCGCGACGGCCTCAGCGTCATCAACCCTCTGTTGGAGAAGAAGCTGCTCGGCCTGGGAAGAGGAAAGCTCCGCCTGCGCCGCGCTGAGGGCGGCTGTGGAGGAGTCCGCACGCCGCGTCACTTCGGTCAGTTTGGCCCTGAGGGCTGTGGCCCTGCCCTCAGCCTCGGCCTTGATCAGCCCCAACCTCGTCTCGTATTCATGCTCGAAGGCCGAGCGAGCTTCCGCAACGCGGAGATCGACTGCTTCCCGAGCCCGGGCTTCGCGCGCGGCAACGTCATCCTCGCCCGGGCCACCAGGCGCTCCCTTGTCTCCAACCGCTCAAGGTCAAGGTTACGCTCGGCGGCCTCCAGCGTCAGCACCTCCTCGCACTTCAGAAGCTCCACCCGGTCAACAGAGGCCACCCCCATCGACTCAAGGGCCGCCTGGCGCAGTTCCACTTGCTGATCCAGGGAGTTGCTCCAGGCTTGGAGCTCCCGTGCGTGCTCCTCCGCATCCTTGCGCCGTCGGTCTGCCTCCCGAGCCTCCTCAACGGCCTGGGAGCAGGCCTCCCGTGAAGCTGCCAGCGACGCTTCAGCCTTAGCATTCTCGAGATCACGTTGGTGACGCGCGAGGGCGATGGCTACCTTTAGTTTGCGCCTCTCCTCAGCAAGGCGCAAGCCTTCGACCTCGAGGCGTGCATCCTCGTGAGCAAGCTCTGCCCCGATCCGGCTCACCGCATCCGCCGCCCTCTAGAGGAACTCTTCGCAAAGGGCGCGTCGCTCCCGGACGTGCCTGAGCACGTCATCCGCATCACCCTCTTCCACCGGAGCATGCGGAGGGCCCCGAGGCGGCAAGCCCCCTCCCGGCGCAGAGCTGGGGGCTGGCGCCCTAGCCATCGCTGAATGGACCTCTCCGGGAATCCGGCCTGGCGTCGGTCCACCCATGGAGGAGAAGCCAAAGACCGACTTCAGCCATTCACCGTCATGATTAGAGGAGGAACATGGGGCAAGCCGGATGTGCCCCAGGAGGACTCATGAAGAAAGGACAGCGGGCGTGCACGCTCGAGGTGCCCAATGGAACGGACCACTCCACCGACTGATCTGGCAGCAGGGGTACCGCTCGAGCTCGGCGAGCCCAGGGCCAGCGGAGAAGGCAAACCTTGGGGGGATGGCTCCCGGGCTGGCTCAGCGGGTTCCGCAGGGCAGGGCCTGAAAGGGCCACAATCAGTCGCAGGGATAGCAAAGTAAATGAGCAAGGAAAGAAGAAGACTTACCCGTCCATGGCAAAGCACTTCCTGCGCATCAACAAGCGGAAAGGGCGGTCGTTGCCACCCAAGGCCTCCTTCCTCTTGCGAAGGGCCTTGAAGTCTGCACGGAACCGACCTAAGCGCCCGGCGTAGGGGTCGGCCCCTGGTGCGGAAGAAGCGTCAAGACGATCAGCGCGGGAGGAGTCGGCCTGGGGGGCGCCGTCAGTTGTCGCCTCGCGAGGAACGGCTGGGGCAGGGGAGCTCCGGCCTCAGGAACCGTAGGCCGCAACTCCACACCAGCCGCCGCTCCAGGGCGGGCCTCGGGAGACACCGCCTTCGAGGCTTCTCGCAGCATCGGCACCTCAACATCGGGCGCCTCAACTCTTGCTGGTTCTCGTCTCCCCGCCCTGTCGCCCCAGGAAGGACCGCTGTGGGCGGCAGGAGAAGCAACCATAACGGCTGAGTTCTTGCGGGGCCCTATGAAGCCAGCCAGGCGCAGTCCCCACTCGTCGAAACCGGGCATCTGCCTCACAAAATTGGCCCTACAGGAGCAAAGATACAAGAGGACACCATTACTCCGAAGGCTGCCTGGGGAAGGATCGCCAGTCAAGACCCTGAGCACCGTCTGCAGCACTTCAGGCGCCAAGTCCTCCTCCTGAAGCCACATGCGGTCTCTATGCCCCGCAAAGTCCCACATCCGGCGAGAGTGGCGCTGAATAGGAGGAATGCGACATTGGAGGAACTCCTTCACCACCTTGGGTGCTGTCACATTGAGCGCCCTCAAACTCTAGAAGCGGCGCCAGATGAAGGCGAGCCGGGGGCTCGCGAGCACCTCATGGTCCCAACCCTCGTGGGGAACAACAGGCGAGGTCGGGTGCGAGAGCAGAGGATTGAGCACTCCGACATCCACATACAGCCACTGCTCTCTGAACCTGGCCTCAGGAGGAAGGCTGAAGTCGATCCCTGAAGCGGCCGTCTCTGGCACGGCAAAGAAGCTCACGCACCCTGAGCACTGAGTGGGATCGCTTAGGCGCAAGGAAAAGAAGTGGCGCAGCAGGGCCATAGAAGGAGGAATGCCTATCATCGCCTCGCAAGCAAAAGCAAAGACAACCAGAAGAGTAATGGACTCCGGCCCGAGGTGCACCATGCGGATCTGATAATGGGAGAGCACCGCGTTGAAGAAGGCAGAAAAGGGGGGAACCAGACCCGCCCATAGGGCATCGGCGAAGAATCGGACCTCCGTGAGGATCCTATCAACGGAGGCATGGGACGCAGGCCAGGCTGTGGTCCTGTCGCATTCGTTGAAGATAGTTGCAAGGCGGAGCAGACCTTCTCCAAAGCTTCTGGATTGAGTATGATCAACCGGGCGACGGCGGGGGTCGCCGCTGGAGGTGTGCAGGGCGAAGGCGCGGGCTTCTTTCCCCTTCCTTTCTTCTTTGGTGCCATAGCGGTGAAGAGGAGGAAGAACTCGAGCCGGATTGGCGGCGGAGGCTGGATCTCCAAGAAGAAGGAAAGGTAGGAGGCGGGCGAGCAGCGGAAAGGAGGAACAGCTGTGTGCAACTACGGGTCCGCTTAGCCGGACACGTAACAAGGCGTCGTGGGGAAGCGCATACGCCCACGTCCAATCAATCGCCACGCAACGCCCAAGGCCGCAGGCTGTTGGGGCCCGTGGTGCCTCGCGCTTGCCCCTTCGCTTCCCTGCTAGGCAAAGCCCGGGTGCGCCTTGGGCCCGGGGGCTACTGTTGGCGTTCTGGGAACGGGGGTCCCCAGACTTGCCTGCCTGCGGCCTGCGGCGTGGCTCAAGTGGGGCCCCAGCGCGTCCCATCTTCATCAGCTCAAGCTCAAGACCCTCGCGAGGGGCCAAGCCTCATGGGGCGGACGACCGGAAGCTTCCTTAGAGGCAGCCTCATCAGGCAGGCTCGTGAGGAGGCAGAGAGATCAAGGCGGGGATACCTCACGAGGAGCCCGTGACCCAAGCCATGACGATCAAGACCAGGCGGGCGCCAGGCGGGCGCCGGCCTGCGCAGTGTCCTTGTTTCCCCTTTGGTGCAAAGGGGACAAGCACATGCCAAGGCATCGGGCAAAGGTTACCATTCCGGTGCAACAAGACCAAGACCAACAGAGCGGCAGGACGGAGGTCACCGTGGAGCCCAAGACGGTGTCATCACCAGTACTTTTGGCAGCCGAAGACCACCTTTGGTTAGGATAACTTGTACTAGATGTTCCCCTTCAAAATGGCCAATTGTTGGCGCCCTTCCCGCTCATTATTTGGGGAGAGGCCCAGGGCCTCTATAAATAGAACTAGTCACACAGAGTAGAGGGATAGCGGGAGATCTGGTAGAACCCTAGCAGAGAGAGAGAGAGAGAGGCGATCGAACTCACCCAAGCAGTTCATCGCACCAGCTCAAGAACACCTCTCGCGAGGCTGTTCTTCCCTTGTACTAATCATCATCAGCCCCTGAGGCAATCCACCACACCACACACTGGAGTAGGGTATTACACCACAACGGTGGCCCGAACCAGTATAAACCTCGTGTCCCTAGTGTTGTTCGTTGTTTCCAGCTTACATCACGCGAGGAGATTGGGCGTAGATCGGTAGGGGAAAGATCTCCATGCGCACCCCAGTGTTCGAACCTCAAGGGTCTGCCGGAACCCGAAATCCGACAGAGTTGGAAGCTCAGGCCTACCGGCTTAGGCTGGATCAGAATGCCTCAGAGGAAGTCATGAGAAGAAGATTCCGCCACTGAGTTATGAGCCAAGAAATCTCTTCAACATGCCAGGAGCAGGAACTAGTAACCAGCCAGTATTAAACCGGACGGAGGCACCGGGAACAGGAGCGTCGGTTCAGCTGCGCACGATGGACCCGCCTCGTCAGAACAACATTGTGCCACAGTATGTTCCGACGCCCCCGGGGCATTACTCCAACCCATTGGACAACATTGTGGCCGCCGCTTCATGATTGGCGGCCCTCCCAACCAACAACGAGTCACCGGTGGTGATTGAGGCACGACGGGCCAGAGAGCTCCTTCAAAGAGCTTTAAACCAGCAACAAGCTTATTCAC
>NC_041382.1:382725767-382740530 GCF_002162155.2 Triticum dicoccoides | reverse complement strand
GTTGAGGACGAACCGGCCGTGTCCAGCAGTGCACATCGCCGTAAGTCGCCGCGAGGGCACAACCTGGCAGGTGGAGATGCTAATGCGCAGGATGTGGTGGATCATGGTCGTGCACGTCGAGAGGCCAAGTTAGCAGCTCTGCATGGAGGCCGTCAACCTACTCCGGTTCACCCTACCACTTCAGTAGAGCCAGGTGTGGTATTCAGTTCCTTAGGGGTGTCGTGTGATGTCTACTACACAACCTTCTTCTTGTAGACGTTGTTGGGCCTCCAAGTGCAGAGGTTTGTAGGACAGTAGCAAATTTCCCTCAAGTGGATGACCTAAGGTTTATCAATTCATAGGAGGCGTAGGATGAAGATGGTCTCTCTCAAGCAACCCTGCAACCAAATAACAAAGAGTCTCTTGTGTCCCCAACATGCCCAATACAATGGTAAAGGTGCACTAGTTCGGCGAAGAGATGGTGATACAAGTGGTATATGGATAGTAGATAATGGTTTTTGTAATATGAAAATATAAGCAAGGTAACTAATGATAAAAGTGAGCGTAAACGGTATTGCAATGCATTGAAACAAGGCCTAGGGTTCATACTTTCACTAGTGCAAGTTCCCTCAACAATAATAACATAATTGGATCATATAACTATCCCTCAACATGCAACAAAGAGTCACTCCAAAGTCACTAATAGCGGAGAACGAACGAAGAGATTATGGTAGGGTACGAAACCACCTCAAAGTTATTCTTTCCAATCAATCCGTTGGGCTATTCCTATAAGTGTCACAAACAGCCCTAGAGTTCGTACTTGAATAACACTTTAAGACACAAATCAACCAAAACTCTAATGTCACCTAGATACTCCAATGTCACCTCAAGTATCTGTGGGCATGATTATACGATATGCATCACACAATCTCAGATTCATCTATTCAACCAACACATAGAACCTCAAAGAGTGCCCCAAAGTTTCTACCGGAGAATCACAACAAAAATATGTGCCAACCCCTATGCATAGGTTCATGGGCGGAACCCGCAAGTTGATCACCAAAACATACATCAAGTGAATCACGTGGTATCCCATTATCACCACAAATACGCACGGCAAGACATACATCAAGTGTTCTCAAATCTTTAAAGACTCAATCCGATAAGATAACTTCAAAGGGAAAACTCAATCCATTACAAGAGAGTAGAGGGGGGAGAAACATCATAGGATCCAAATATAATAGCAAAGCTCGCGATACATCAAGATCGTATCACCTCAAGAACACGAGAGAGAGAGAGAGAGATCAAACACATAGCTACTAGTACATACCCTCAGCCCCGAGGGAGAACTACTCCCTCCTCGTCATGGAGAGCATCGGGATGATGAAGATGGCTACCGGAGAGGGGTTTCCCCCTCCGGCAGGGTGCCTGAACGGGTCTAGATTGGTTTTTAGTGGCTATGGAGGCTTCTGGCGGCGGAACTCCTGATCTGTTGTGCTCCCTGAAGTTTTTAGGGTATATGGATATATATAGGAGGAAGAAGTACGTCAGGGGAGCCACGAGGGGCCCACGAGGGTGGAGGGCGCGCCCAGGGGGTGGGGGCACCCCCCTACCTCATGGCTTCCTCGAAGCTTCCTTGACGTGGACTCCAAGTCTCCCGGGTTGCTTTCCTTCCAAAAATAAGTTCCATGAAGTTTCAGGTCAATTGGACTCCTTTTGATTTTCCTTTTCTGCGATACTCTAAAACAAGGAAAAACTGAAACTGGCACTGGGCTCTAGGTTAATAGGTCAGTCCCAAAAATCATATAAAATAGCATATAAATGCACATAAAACATCCAAGGTTGATAATATAAAAGCATGGAACAATCAAAAATTATAGATACGTTGGAGACGTATCAGCATCCCCAAGCTTAATTCCTGCTCGTCCTCGAGTAGGTAAATGATAAAAATAGAATTTTTGATGTGGAATGCTACCTAACATATTTATCCATGTAGTTCTCTTTATTGTGGCAAGAATACTCAGATAAATAATATTCAAGACAAAAGTTTAATATTAACATAGAAATAATAATACTTCAAGCATACTAACTAAGAAATTGTGTCTTCTCAAAATAACTTGGCCAAAGAAAGCTATCCCTACAAAATCATATAGTCTGGCTATGCTCTATCTTCACCACACAAAATATTTAAATCATGCACAACCTCGATGACAAGCCAAGCAATTGTTTCATACTTTTGATGTTCTCAAACTTTTTCAATCTTCACGCAATACATGAGCGTGAGCCATGGACATAGCACTATAGGTGGAATAGAATGGTGGTTGTGGAGAAGACAAAAAGGAGAAGATAGTCTCACATCAACTAGGGGTATCAACGGGCTATGGAGATGCCCATCAATAGATATCAATGTGAGTGAGTAGGGATTGCCATGCAACGGATGCACTAGAGCTATAAATGTATGAAAGCTCAACAAAAGAAACTAGTGGGTGTGCATCCAACTCGCTTGCTCACGAAAACCTAGGGAATTTTGAGGAAGCCCATCATTGGAATATACAAGTCAAGTTCTATAATGAAAGATTCCCACTAGTATATGAAAGTGGAAACATAGGAGACTCTCTATCATGAAGATCATGGTGCTACATTGAAGCACAAGTGTGGTAAAAGGATAGTAGCATTGTCCCTTCTCTCTTTTTCTCTCATTTTTTTATTTGGGCCTTTTCTTTTTTATGGCATCTTTTCTCTTTTTTTTATTTGCGCTTCTTTGGCCTCTTTTATTTATTTATTTTCGTCCAGAGTCTCATCCCGACTTGTGGGGGAATCATAGTCTCCATCATCCTTTCCTCACTGGGACAATGCTCTAATAATGATGATCATCACACTTTTATTTACTTACAACTCAAGAATTACAACTCGATACTTAGAACAAGCTATGACTCTATATGAATGCCTCCGGCGGTGTACTGGGATGTGCAATGACTCATGAGTGACATGTATGAAAGAATTATGAATGGTGGCTTTGCCACAAATACAATGTTAACTTCATGATCATGCATAGCAATATGACAATGATGGAGTGTGTCATAATAAATGGAACGGTGGAAAGTTGCATGGCAATATATCTCGAAATGGCTATGGAAATGCCATAATAGGTAGGTATGGTGGCTGTTTTGAGGAAGATATATGGTTGGTGTATGATACCGGCGAAAGGTGTGCGGTACTAGAGAGGCTAGCAATGGTGGAAGGGTGAGAGTGCGTATAATCCATGGACTCAACATTAGTAATAAAGAACTCACATACTTATTGCAAAACTCTATTATTTATCGAAACAAAGTACTACACGCATGCTCCTAGGGGGATAGATTGGTAGGAAAAGACCATCGCTCGTCCCCGACCGCCACTCATAAGGAGGACAATCAATAAATAAATCATGCTCCGACTTCATCACATAACGGTTCATACATGCATGCTACGGGAATCACAAACTTCAACACAAGTATCTATCAAATTTCACAACTAGTCAACTAGCATGACTATAATATCACCATCTTCATATCTCAAAACAATCATCAAGTATCAAACTTCTCATAGTATTCAATGCACTTTATATGAAAGTTTTTATTATATCCCTATTGGATGCCCATCATATTAGGACTAAATTCATAACCCAAAGCAAATTACCATGCTGTTTAGGACTCTCAAAATAATATAAGTGACGCATGAGAGTTCATCTATTTCTATAAAATAAAACCACCACCGTGCTCTAAAAAGATATAAGTGAAGCACTAGAGCAACAACGAACTACTCCGAAAGATATAAGTGAAGATTAATGAGTAGTCGAATAATTATGCAACTATATGAAGACTCTCTAACATTTAAGAATTTCAGATCTTGATACTTTATTCAAACAGCAATCAAAGCTAAATAAAATAAAATGACGCTCCAAGCAAAACACATATCATGTGGTGAATAAACATATAGCTCCAAGTAAAGTTACCGTTGAACGAAGACGAAAGAGGGGATGCCTTCCGGGGCATCCCCAAGATTAGGCTTTTGGTTGTCCTTGAATATTACCTTGGGGTGCCTTGGGCATCCCCAAGATTAGGCTCTTGCCATTCCTTATTCCATAGCCCATCGAATCTTTACCCAAAACATGAAAACTTCACAACACAAAACTTAACAGAAAACTCGTAAGCTCCGTTAGTATAAGAAAGCAAATCACCATCATAAGGTACTGTAATGAACTCATTCTAAATTCATATTGGTGTAATATCTACTGTATTCCAACTTCTCTATGGTTCATACCCTCCGATACTACTCATAGATTCATCAAAATAAGCAAACAACACATGGAAAATAGAATCTGTCAAAAACAGAACAGTCTGTAGTAATCTGGATCAAACGTATACTTATGGAACTCATAAAATTCTCAAATAAATTGTTGGACCTGCGTATTTTGTCTATTAATCATCTGAAAAAATAATTAACTCAATAGCACTCTCCAATAAAAACTGGCAGCAATTCTCGTGAGCGCTAAAGTTTCTGTTTTTTTACAGCATGATCAACACGACTTTCCCCAAGTCTTCTCAACGGTTCTACTTGGCACAAACACTAATTAAAACATATAAACTCAATAATAACAGAGGCTAGATAAATTATTTATTACTAAACAGTAGCATAAAGCAAGGAATAAGAATAAAATTGGGTTGCCTCCCAACAAGCGCTATCGTTTAACACCCCTAGCTAGGCATGATGATTTCAATGATGCTCACATAAGACATAAGAATTGAAACATAAAGAGAGCATCATGAAGAATATGACTAGCACATTTAAGCCTAACCCACTTCCTATGCATAGGGATTTTGTGAGCAAACAACTTATGTGAACAAGAATCAACTTGCATAGGAAGGTAAAACAAGCATAACTTCAAAACTTTAAGCACATGGAGAGGAAACTTGATATTATTGCAATTCCTACAAGCATATATTCCTCCCTCATAATAATTTTCAGTAGCATCATGAATGAATTCAACAATATAACCAGCACCTAAAGCATTCTTTTCATGATCTACAAGCATATAATTTTTATTACTCTCCACATAAGCAAAATTCTTCTCATTCGGAATAGTGGGAGTATCATAAGAAACTCGAATACTATAAATTGTTTCCATATTAAAAGAGTAATGTTCAGAAAAAGGGGAATCATAATCACGACAAGTTTTATAAATATAATCATCACTACTTTTTATAGCATATGTATCATCACAATAATCATCATAAGTAGGAGGCATGGTATCATCATTATAAATTTGCATATCAAAACTTGGGAGACTAAAAATACCATCTTCATTAATCATAGCATCCCCAAGCTTGGGCCTTTTCATATCATAAGCATAATCACTCTCATCATTAATAGTATGGATAGCACCAATAGTATAGCAATTATCATATTCTTCCAAGCAAGTGCCAAAAAGATTTTCAGGATCATAAGAAGTATCATTATCTTCCACAATTATATTTTCATGAGGCACAATAGTAATAGGAGCAGCACTATTTGGGGGAGATATCTTTTTACCTCTCTTCCTTTTTCTTTTCTTCTTCTTCACCACATCATGTGTGGGTTCAATCCTCTTTTTGGAGCTCCTTATTAATGAGATTGGTTGAATAGGAGGCTCCTCCTCGTTACCTGATTCATCATAAGAAATAATAGGAGGATATTGGGAAGTCACTTCCCTTTCATTAGCATTCTCTTCATCTTCTATTTGTTTTCTTTTCTTTCTGTAATTGGCAATATAAGGATTTTCAATGCAATTTACCGCACAATACATATAAATTTCCTCTAGATCAAAGCCAAGAACTTTGTAACGGGCAAATTCTGGAAGATGATTAGTTAAATGTTTCATTTCTTCATAACCCATAAGCAAACTAAGTTCATTATAATGTGTAAGGGAAATCAAGTCATCACAATTTTTGGACACGATTAGATCATGGAACAATTTGCATTGGATAGCTAAATGACCCTGTTCATTGCAAAGTCCACAAGTATGGCAAAGAAAATTTAAATTTTTAGCACAATCATCTAGTATTTCTTGCAACAATTTAGTTCTAAGTACTTATGCTTCTTGCAATATCTATCTTCCCTTTTTGGTGTGTACTTACAAACCCAATGCACTCCACAAAAATTGACATGTTTATAGGAGAAATTTTCATCATAACTAGTGCAATCATCATTAGTATCATCGATATTCAAAGAATTCGTACTAACAACATTGCAATCATGCTCATCATTCACATACTTTATGCCAAGCATTCTATGTAATTCTTCTTATAGTATTTGAGCACAATTTTCCTTTCCATCATACTCACGAAAGATATTAAAAAGATGAAGTGTATGAGGTAAACTCAATTCCATTTTTTATAGTTTTCTTTTATAAACTAAACTAGTGCTCAAACAAGAAACAAAAAGATTCGATTGCAAGATCTAAAGATATACCTTCAAGCACTCACCTCCCCAGCAAGGGCGCTAGAAAAGAGCTTGATGTCTACTACACAACCTTCTTCTTGTAGACGTTGTTGGCCCTCCAAGTGCAAAGGTTTGTAGGACAGTAGCAAATTTCGCTCAAGTGGATGACCTAAGGTTTATCAATCTGTAGGAGGCGTAGGATGAAGATGGTCTCTCTCAAGCAACCCTGCAACCAAATAACAAAGAGTCTCTTGTGTCCCCAACACACCCAATACAATGGTAAATTGTATAGGTGCACTAGTTCGGCGAAGAGATGGTGATACAAGTGGTATATGGATGGTAGATAAAGGTATTTGTAATCTGAAAATATAAAAACAGCAAGGTAAATAATGGTAAAGGTGAGCGTAAACGGTATTGCAATGATAGGAAATAAGGCCTAGGGTTCATACTTTCGCTAGTGTAAGTTCCCTCAACAATACTAACATAATTGGATCATATAACTATCCCTCAACATGCAACAAAGAGTCACTCCAAAGTCACTAATAGCGGAGAACGAACGAAGAGATTATGGTAGGGTACGAAACCACCTCAAAGTTATTCTTTCCAATCAATATGTTGGGCTATTCCTATAAGTGTCACAAACAGCCCTAGAGTTCGTACTTGAATAACACTTTAAGACACAAATCAACCAAAACTCTAATGTCACCAAGATACTCCAATGTCACCTCAAGTATCCGTGGGCATGATTATACGATATGCATCACACAATCTCAGATTCATCTATTCAACCAACACATAGAACCTCAAAGAGTGCCCCAAAGTTTCTACCGGAGAATCACGACAAAAACATGTGCCAACCCCTATGCATCATGGGTGGAACCCGCAAGTTGATCACCAAAACATACATCAAGTGAATCACGTGGTATCCCATTGTCACCACAAATACGCACGACAAGACATACATCAAGTGTTCTCAAATCTTTAAAGACTCAATCCGATAAGATAACTTCAAAGGGAAAACTCAATCCATTACAAGAGAGTAGAGGGGGGAGAAACATCATAGGATCCAAATATAATAGCAAAGCTCGCGATACATCAAGATCGTATCACCTCAAGAACACGAGAGAGAGAGAGATCAAACACATAGCTACTGGTACATACCCTCAGCCCCGAGGGAGAACTACTCCCTCCTCGTCATGGAGAGCACCGGGATGATGAAGATGGCCACCGGAGAGGGGTTTCCCCCTTTGGCAGGGTGCCGGAACGGGTCTAGATTGGTTTTCGGTGGCTACGTTGGCTTCTGGCGGCGGAACTCCTGGTCTATTGTGCTCCCTGAAGTTTTTAGGTTATATGGATATATATATATAGGAGGAAGAAGTACGTCAGGGGAGCCACGAGGGTGGAGGGCGCGCCCAGGGGGTGGGCGCGCCCCCTAGCTCGTGGCTTCCTTGACGTGGACTCCAAGTCTCCCGGGTTGCTTTCCTTCCAAAAATAAGTTCCGTGAAGTTTCAGGTCAATTGGACTCCTTTTGATTTTCCTTTTCTGCGATACTCTAAAACAAGGAAAAACATAAACTGGCACAGGGCTCTAGGTTAATAGGTTAGTCCCAAAAATCATATAAAATAGCATATAAATGCATATAAAACATCCAAGGTTGATAATATAACAGCATGGAACAATCAAAAATTATAGATACGTTGGAGACGTACCATCGTGTCTCACCCCCGCTTTGCGTAATGTGCGACTGCCCAAGGATTTTAAAGGCCCTCGTAAGGTACCCAATTACACCGCCGATTTGCAACCGGAGGCATGGGTTGAAAGCTACGAGATGGCAATGGAGATGTTAGATGTGGATTAAGCGGTGTGTGCCAAATACTTCACCATGATGTTGGATGGGACATCTCGTACTTGGTTGAAGAACTTACCAGTTAACTCTGTCGGATCATGGGCCGAATTGAAGCACCGGTTTATCCAGAACTTTAAGGATACTTGTAAGCAGCCTATGTCAATTGTGGACCTGGCCGCTTGTTCCCAAGAGGATGGGGAGTCTACAAGCCATTGGGTGAAGCGGGTCTCAGCTATTCTTCATTCGTCGGATTGCATAAATGCAGATACCGCGGTGTTAACGTTGGAGGGCAATTGCCGATTTCTACCGCTCAAACAGAAGTTAGGAAGGCTCAAACGTCACTGCAATGATATGTCAACGCTTATGGCCCCTTTGGTTAAATATGCCGATTCAGATAATACCAAAGACCCCGACTCAGAGGAGGACACACCGGGGAAAGGGGAAAAGAACGAAAACACCAAGGGACAGTAGCATAACCCGGCAGGTCATGGGAATAATGGTAAGCGCAAGGCTGACAATAGTTTGGACTTTGTGGCTAACACCAATGCTCAGGAGAACGGTCAACTGTTGGAAATATGCCCTATAGGCAATAATAAAAGTGTTATTATTATATTTCTTTGTTCATGATAATAGTCTTTTATTCATGCTATAACTGTATTATCCGGAAATCGTAATACACGTGTGAATACATAGACCACAATATGTCCCTAGTGAGCCTCTAGTTGACTAGCTCGTTGTGATCAACAGACAGTCATGGTTTCCTGGCTATGGACATTGGATGTCGTTGATAACGGGATCACATCATTAGGAGAATGATGTGATGGACAAGACCCAATCCTAAGCATAGCACAAGATCGTGTAGTTCGTTTTGCTAGAGCTTTTTCAATGTCAAGTATCTCTTCCTTAGACCATGAGATCGTGTAACTCCCGGATACCGTAAGAGTACTTTGGGTGTACCAAACGTCACAACGTAACTGGGTGACTATAAAGGTGCATTACAGGTATCTTCGAAAGTGTCTGTTGGGTTGACACGGATCGAGACTGGGATTTGTCACTCCGTGTTGCGGAGAGGTATCACTGGGCCCACTCGGTAGTGCATCATCATAATGAGCTCAAGGTGGCCAAGTGTCTGGTCACGGGATCATGCATTACGGTACGAGTAAAGTGACTTGCCGGTAACGAGACTGGACGAGGTATTGGGATACCGACGATCGAGTCTCGGGCAAGTAACATACCGTCTGACAAAGGGAATAGTATACGGGGTTGCTTGAACCCTTGACATCGTGGTTCATCCGATGACAACATCGAGGAGCATGTGGGAGCCAACATGGGTATCCAGATCCCGCTGTTGGTTATTGACCTGAGAGCATCTCGATCATGTCTGCATGTCTCCCGAACCCGTAGGGTCTACACACTTAAGGTTCGGTGACGCTAGGGTTATTAGGAAGACTTGTATGTGATTACCGAATGTTGTTCGGAGTCCCGGATGAGATCCCGGACGTCACGAGGAGTTCGGAATGTTCTGGAGGTAAAGATTTATATAAGGAAAGTGGTTAAACGGATACCGGAAAGTTTCGGTGGCATACCGTATTGTACCGGGGCCACCGGAAGGGTTCCGGGGGTCCACCGGGTGGGGCCACCCCTCCCCGGGGGCCACATGGGCTGTGTGGGAGAGGGAGCCAGCCCCTAGTGGGCTGGGCGCGCCTCCCCACCTAGGCCCATGCGGCTAGGGCAAGAGGAGGGGAAACCCTAAAGGGGGCGCCCCCCCTAGCTTGGGGGGCAAGCCACCCCTTTTCCCTCTCCCTTTGGCCGCCGCCCCCCTCTAGGGTTTCCCCTAGAGGGCCGGCCCCCTTGCCCCTCTCCTCCTATATATAGAGGGGTGAGGGGAGGGCTGCTGAACACAACTCAAGGCGCAGCCCCTCCCCTCCCCAACACCTCTCCTCCTCCGTACGTGCTTGGCGAAGCCCTGTCGGAGTACTTCTGCACCAACTACACCACGCCGTCGTGCTGCCGTTGGAGCTGCCTTCCTCAACCTCTCCTTCCTCCTTGCTGGATCAAGACGGAGGAGACGTTGTCCGTACCGTACGTGTGTTGAACGCGGAGGTGCTGTCCGTTCAGCACTTGGTCATCGGTGATCCGAATCACGACGAGTACGACTCCATCATCACCATCCCCTTGAATGCTTCCGCACTCGATCTACAAGTGGTATGTAGATGCAAACTCTTCCCCTTGACTCGTCGCTTAGATGAACTCATAGATGGATCTTGGTGAAACCGTAGATTTTTTTTAATTTTCTGCAACGTTCCCCAACAGTGGCATCATGAGCTAGGTCTATGCGTAGTTCTATATTGCACGAGTAGAACACAATTTTGTTGTGGGCGTAGATTTTGTCAACTTGCTTGCCGCTACTAGTCTTATCTTGCTTCAGCGGTATTGTGGGATGAAGCGGCCCGGACCAACCTTACACGTACGCTTACGTGAGACCGGTTCCACCGACTAACATGCACTAGTTGCATAAGGTGGCTGGCGGGTGTCTGTCTCTCCCACTTTAGTTGAAGTGGATTCGATGAAAAGGGTCCTTATGAAGGGTAAATAGAAGTTGGCAAGATCACGTTGTGGTT
Organism: Triticum dicoccoides; assembly: GCF_002162155.2. Classification (NCBI taxonomy): domain Eukaryota; kingdom Viridiplantae; phylum Streptophyta; class Magnoliopsida; order Poales; family Poaceae; genus Triticum; species Triticum dicoccoides. Next base: position 382,729,625 of record NC_041382.1, on the reverse strand, counting down.
ATTCGTAGGTAAGAAAATGTTCTTGCTAGAACCCAATTGCAGCCACGTAAAAGATGCAACAACAATTAGAGGACGTCTAACTTGTTTTTGCAGCAATTGTCATGTGATGTGATATGGCCAGAAGTTGTGATGAATGATGAATGATATATTGTGATGTATGAGATCATGTTCTTGTAATAGGAATCATGACTTGCATGTCGATGAGTATGACAACCGGCAGGAGCCATAGGAGTTGTCTTTATTTTGTATGACCTGCGTGTCATTGAAGAACGCCATGTAAACTACTTTACTTTATTGCGAAACGCGTTAGTCATAAAAGTAGAAGTAGTCGTTGGCGTGACAACTTCATGAAGACACGATAATGGAGATCATGATGATGGAGATCATGGTGTCATGCCGGTGACAAGATGATCATGGAGCCCCGAAGATGAAGATCAAAGGAGCTATATGATATTGGCCATATCATGTCACTACTTTATATAATTGCATGTGATGTTTATTATGTTTATGCATCTTGTTTACTTAGAACGACGGTAGTAAATAAGATGATCCCTTATAACAATTTCAAGAAAGTGTTCCCCCTAACTGTGCACCGCTGCTAAAGTTCGTCGTTTCGAAGCACCACGTGATGATCGGGTGTGATAGATCCTTACGTTCACATACAATGGGTGTAAGACAGTTTTACACATGCAAAAACACTTAGGGTTAACTTGACGAGCCTAGCATGTACATACATGGCCTCGGAACATGGAGACCGAAAGGTCGAACACGAGTCGTATGGAAGATATGATCAACATGAGAATGTTCACCGACGATGACTAGTCCGTCTCACGTGATGATCGGACACGGCCTAGTCGACTCGGATCGTGTAACACTTAGATGACTAGAGGGATGTCTAATCTGAGTGGGAGTTCATTAAAATAATTTGATTGGATGAACTAAATTATCATGAACTTAGTCTAAAACCTTTTGCATAATATGTCTTGTAGATCAAATGGCCAACGCTCATGTCAACATGAACTTCAACGCATTCCTAGAGAAAACCAAGCTGAAAGATGATGGCAGCAACTATACGGACTGGGTCCGGAACTTGAGGATCATCCTCATAGCTGCCAGGAAACAATATGTCCTAGAAGGACCGCTAGGTGACGCTCCCGTCCCAGAGAACCAAGACATTATGAATGCTTGGTAGTCTCGTGCTGATGATTACTCCCTCGTTCAGTGCGGCATGCTTTACAGCTTAGAACCGGGGCTCCAAAAGCGTTTTGAGCATCACCAAGCATATGAGATGTTCGAGGAGCTGAAACTAGTTTTCCAAGCTCACGCCCGGGTCGAGAGATATGACATCTCCGACAAGTTCTATAGTTGTAAGATGGAGGAAAATAGTTCTGTCAGTGAGCACATACTCAAGATGTCTGGGTTGCACAACCGTATGACCCAGCTGAATATTAACCTCCCTGATGAGGCAGTCATTGACAGAATCCTTCAGTCGCTCCCACCAAGCTACAAGAGCTTTGTGATGAACTACAATATGCAGGGGATGGTAAAGACCATTCCTGAAGTATTTTCTATGCTGAAGTCAGCAGAGGTTGAAATCAAGAAAGAACATCAAGTGTTGATGGTCAATAAGACCACTAAGTTCAAGAAGGGCAAGGGTAAGAAGAACTTCAAGAAGGACGGCAAGGAGGTTGCCGCGCCCGGTAAGCCAGTTGCCGGGAAGAAGTCAAAGAATGGACCCAAACCTGAGACTGAGTGCTTTTATTGCAAGGGGAAGGGTCACTGGAAGCGGAACTGCCCCAAATACTTAGCGGATAAGAAGGCCGGCAACACTAAAGGTATATTTGATATACATGTAATCGATGTGTACCTTACCAGTACTCGTAGTAAATCCTGGGTATTTGATACCGGTGCCGTTGCTCATATTTGTAACTCACAGCAGGAGCTGTGGAATAAGCGGAGACTGGCGAAGGACGAGGTAACGATGCGCGTCGGGAACGGTTCCAAGGTCGATGTGATCGCAGTCGGCACGCTACCTCTACATTTACCTACGGGATTAGTTATAAACCTTAATAATTGTTATTTTGTGCCAAGTTTGAGCATGAACATTGTATCTGGATCTCGTTTGATACGAGATGGCTACTCATTTAAATCCGAGAATAATGGTTGTTCTATTTATATGAGAGATATGTTTTATGGTCATGCCCCTATGGTCAATGGTTTATTCATAATGAATCTCGAGCGTAATGTTACACATATTCATAGTGTGAATACCAAAAGATGTAAAGTTGATAACGATAGTCCCACATACTTGTGGCACTGCCGCCTTGGTCACATTGGTGTCAAGCGCATGAAGAAACTCCATGCTGATGGACTTTTGGAGTCTCTCGATTATGAATCGTTTGACACATGCGAACCATGCCTCATGGGCAAGATGACCAAGACTCCGTTCTCCGGAACAATGGAGCGAGCAACCAACTTGTTGGAAATCATACATACCGATGTGTGCGGTCCAATGAGCGTTGAGGCTCGCGGAGGATATCGTTATGTTCTCACTCTCACTGATGACTTGAGTAGATATGGGTATGTCTACTTACTGGGTAGCAGCGGCGTCGGTCTCGGTGTCTAGCGAGAGAAGAGGGGGAAGAAACAATAAATATATTGCAAACAAATGCATGACGATGCATGACATGACAAAGCGTGATGCTAGGTGTGCCCTAACGCGGTATGAGGTGATACTGGTGAAGGGGGGAAACATCCGGAAAAGTATCCCCGGCGTTTCGCGTTTTCGGACAGAGGAACCGGAGGGGGAAAGTTGTGAGTTCGATAGGTTGGGGGTGTGTGGCGGACGAACGGGCTGCGAATCCAGAATCGGCTCGTCGTTCTGAGCAACTTTCATGTTGAAAATAATTTAATCCGAGTTACGAATTAAAAGATATGATTTTCTAAAGATTTTAGTAATTTTTGGAATTTAATTAATTATTTAATTTAATTTGAAAAATGATTTATGACATTAGCATGATGTCATGCTGATGTCATCAGTCAATGGTGGTTGACTGGTCAACCTGACCAGTGGGCCCCATTGGTCAGTGACACATATTAGTTAGGCATATTAATTAACCTAATTAGTATTAATTAGGGGTGTGGGCCCCACTGTCATTGACTAATTAATATAATTGACCAACGGTTTAATTAGCCTAGTTATTTGATTAGTTTAATTAATCAAAATTAATTAAGCTAATTAATTAATTAATTAATTAATTTTATTTTTATTTTTATTATATATATTTTTATAAATGTTCTGTGGGGTGTGGGCCCCGTTTGGCAGTGGCCTAGAGGGCCATCGCGGTTCGGGCTAACAGGGCACCATGTGCAGGGGGGCTGCGGGCGCAACCCGTAGCCCGATTGGGCGCCTCCACAGGCCAGTGGAGCCGCCAGGCGCGGGTGGACGTGGCCATGGCGAGGCCACGGACGGAGCGGTGCCGTGGTGAAGCGGGTGGCCACCGAAGGAGGGCGCCGGGGCCGTGGAGAGGTGCGGCCGGACTGAGCGGCGACTGGCCATGGCCAAGGCGGCACGGGCAGGGAAGAGGGGAGCCGGGCGCTGGCCGCGCTGACCGGTGGGCGAGGTCAGGGGTGGTGCAGGTGGTCGCGGTGAGGGCGTGCGCGCGAGTGCGCGCGGGCAAGCCGAGGAGTGAGGGCGGCGGCGGCGGTGAGCGCACGCAGAGCGCGGGGTGCGGGCGTTCAGGCGCGACGAGCGAGACGGCGGGGCACGCGGCCCAGGCGCGGCGCGGGGAAGGAGGCAGCGACAAAGCACGGCGGAAGCTGCGGGCGAGGGGCGTGGTGGCCGATGCGACCGAGTGC
>NC_041382.1:382715662-382725372 GCF_002162155.2 Triticum dicoccoides | reverse complement strand
AGGCCGGCGGAGGAGTCCGGCGAGGCGGCGCGGTCTCCAGGCGTGGGGGCAGCGACAGCGAAGGGCACGACGTCGGGGAGCCGTTCCCTCGATCCAATCTGGATCGGGGAGGAGGGGGGAAGCGAGTGGGGGGCGAGTGGGGGAGTGGGGTGCAAGTGGGGCGTCTGTGGGGGTTAGGGTTCCACCGGGTGGGTGGATAAGGGAAGTGGGGGAAAGGGTGGGCCAGCCGGGTGGGTGGCCCAATGGCCTGCTGGGCCGGAGCCCAGTGGGGGGTGCTTCCCCTTTTTTTCTTTTTTTGTTAGTTCTTTTGATTTTATGTTTTCCTTTCCCTTTTATTTATTTCACTTTTCTGTTTTATTTCATTTTAATATATTTAGACACTTTCTAAAAGGGTGTTTGTTGCACTATAATCACCTAGGCATTTAACTGCACACTACGAACATTTTAGTTTAATATTTTGAAAACTTTTGTTGTTTGACTTTTTTAGAATTTAAATTTGAAACGGTTTCGAATCATTGCGAGGTTAGCAACAGTAACCGAGGTGACGTGGCATGATTAGCGTGGGATTACTATAGCATGATTATCCGGGCGTTACAAATCTCCTCCACTACAAGAAATCTCGTCCCGAGATTTAGGAGGTAGAAGGAAACAGTGTGGGGTATTCATCACGCAGGCGGACCTCGCGTTCCCAAGTGGCTTCGTCTTCAGAGTGATTCGACCACTGGACTTTGAGGAACTTGATCGCCTTCTGACGTGTGTGGCGTTCAGCTTGGTCAAGAATGCGGACCGGATGCTCTTTATAGGAGGGGTCCTATTGCAATTCGAGCACTTCATGATCCACTGCTCGGATTGGATCCTTGAAGCAACGGCGGAGTTGTGACACATGGAACACATCGTGAACCTAAGAAAGGTTCGGCGGAAGCTCCAGTTGATATGCCACTTTTCCACGCCTTTCGAGAATAGTGAAGGGACCGATATAGCGAGGAGCTAGCTTGCCCTTGATCTCGAAGTGGTGAGCACCCTTCATTGGTGTAACTCGAAGATAAGCCTTTTCGCCAGGTTGATAGACCATGTCTTTGTGATGACGGTCATACTGACTTTTCTGACGTGATTGAGTAGTCTTGAGATTCTCGTGAATAATGTGAACTTGTTCTTCGGCCTGTTGGATAATATCCGGACCAAAGAGTGGACGTTCCCCAGTTTCTGACCAGTTCAGAGGGGTCCGACACTTTCGTCCATATAGCACTTCGAAGGGGGACATCTTCAGACTAGCTTGATAGCCATTATTATAAGAGAACTCAGCATATGGAAGAGATTCCTCCCATTTCTTGCCGAAGGAAATTACACAAGCTCAAAGCATGTCTTCGAGAACTTGGTTGACACGTTCAACCTGTCCTTGCGACTGAGGATGAAACGCAGTACTGAACGACAGGTGCGTTCCCATAGCTTCTTGGAAACTCGCCCAAAAGCTTGAAGTGAATAAGCTGTCACGGTCTGAACTGATAACCAGTGGAATACCATGAAGTGAAACAATTATGGCCATGTAGAGAGTAGCAAGCTGACTAGCAGTGATTGTCTCTTTGACCGCCAGAAAATGGGCAACTTTGGAAAGCCTGTTAATGAAGACAAGAATAGCATCATTACCTTTCTGCGATTTGGGAAATCCAGTGACGAAGTCCATTTCAACATGGTCCCATTTCCATTCAGGAATAGAGATAGGTTGCAGAGTTCCAGCAGGCCTTTGATGCTCTACTTTGATACGGCGGCAAACGTCACACTCAGCAACATAACGAGCAATGTCCTGCTTCATATTAGACCACCAGAATCTTTGACGAATACACTGGTACATCTTTGTACTACCAGGATGGATGGACAGAGGCGTATCATGAGCTTCTTGCATAACCCTTTTAGTCTTATCCAGGTTTTTCTTCGAACATGGTACCACTAGGCGGCCTTTGAAGTACAAGGCGCCATCATCGGCGATAGTGAAGAATGAGGGCTTCCCTTCTGCTAGATGCGTTTAATCTTATGGACTTTAGAGTCATAACCTTGAATAGTCTTTATACCAGCTACGAGATCTGGTACGACAACCAGGGTATTAGAAGAACCCTTAGTAACAACAAGAAGATTCATCTTGCGGAACTCCGGGGGAGGGGGAGCGAGTGCTCCAGGAGGAACAATATGAAGGTTCAGCTTTCTAAATTCTTCGACAAGCGAGGGCTGAACTTTGTGAACCTGGAGGTGGTTGCAGTAAGACTTGCGGCTCAAGGCATCAGCCGTTACATTAGCCTTGCCGGGGGTATAGGATATACCCACTTCAAAGTTTGCAACAGTCTCCATCCATCTCTGCTGACGGAGGTTCAGATCTGGCTGAGTAAACAGATACTTCAGACTTTGGTGGTCAGTGAAGATCTCGCAACGATTACCGAGAAGGTAATGTCGCCACTGCTTTAGTGCATGAATGACAGCAGCAAGCTCGAGATCATGAACTGGGTAGTTTTCTTCGTGAGGGCGCAGTTGACGAGAGGCAAAGCAATCACTCTGCACTCTTGCATTAGGACACAGCCTAATCCTTGACGAGAAGCGTCGCAGTAAATGACGAAGTCCTTCTTAGTATCAGCTGGAGCAAGCACTGGGGAAGAAGTCAACTTGTCTTTGAGTGCCTGGAAACTTTCCTGACACTTGTCTGTCCATTCGAACTTGACACCCTTATGCAACAGATTAGTCAGAGGCCTGGCAATCTTGGAGAAGTTCTCGACGAATCGACGGCAATAGCTGGCGAGACCGAGAAAACTTCGGACTTGCTTGACATTCTTCGGAGGAGTCCAATCGAGAATAGCCTGAACTCGTTCAGGGTTGACGGCAATACCATCCTTGGAGATGACATGCCCAAGATAGGTTACTTTGGGGAGCCACAATTCACACTTGGAATACTTAGCATACAGTTGGTGCTCTCGAAGCTTTTCCAGCACAAGACGAAGATGTTCAGCATGTTCTTCCTCGTTCTTGGAAAATACAAGGATATCGTCCACATAAACCACAACGAACTTGTCGAGGTAATCCATGAATATATAGTTCATCACACGAGAGAAGGTGGCGGGAGCATTCGTTAAGCTGAATGACATGACGGTGTACTCGTATGATCCATACCGAGTCACGAAGGCGGTTTTTCGGATATCCTCTTCACGAACATGGATCTGGTGGTAACCCAACCTCAAATCAAGTTTGGAGAACACTGATGAGCCAGCCAGTTGATCATAAAGATCATTGATCCGAGGAAGAGGATATTTATTCTGAATGGTATCTTGGTTTATAGGACGGTAGTCTTGGACTAATCGGTTTGTCCCATCCTTCTTCTTAACAAAGAGAGAAGGTGCTCCCCAAGGAGAGCAACTTGGGCGAATGAAACCTTTGACAAGAGATTTGTCGATTTCCTCCTTAAGCTCAATGAGTTCATGCGGCGGCATCTTGTAGGGTCGTTTAGCTATAGGGGTGGTGCCGGGTTTCAAGTTGATGATGAAATTCGACAGCTCTAGCAGGGGGAATACCTGGAAGTTCTTCTGGGAAGACGTCTTGGAATTAATGAACGACGGGAATGCTTTCAATGCCCTCAAGTGGTGCAGCGTTCAACGCATTCAAGGCATAAAGTCGTGCCTCGGCGTTCTGAACTAGATGAGCTTGGTAAGCTATTATTTCGTCAGAAGGGTGTAGCAGATGGACGACCTTAGTGGCGCAAACTATAGAAGCAGTATGCACTTTCAACCAATCCATTCCCAGAATGAGGTTGATGCTACAAGACTTCAGTACGATGGGAGAGGCAAGGAATTCCAGTCTTTCGATTTCAACGGGGACGTCATTGCAAATCATGGAGGTCCGACATTGGCCCGCGGGAGTATGTACTAATAGCGAAGTGTTCAGGTCCTCGCTTTTAATGCCATGCATGAATGCAAAATCCTCTGACATGAATGAATGTGATGCACCTGTATCAAATAAAACAGATGCTGGTGCTGAATTTACGAGGAGTGTACCCATCACGGTAGCGGGCTGGTCTAGAACTTCATTGAGATCAACGTGGTTGGCATGAACACGACCATAAGACTTGGCATTGTTGTTGCAGGGCTGGTTGCTTCCACGGCCACTTGCTGGAAGGGCCAGTTGATTCTGTTTCTGGTTGCATTCCCTAGCACGGTGCCCTGGTTGTCCACACCTGAAGCACAAACCATTATTGGGAGTCGGAACAAGAGTTTGTGGTGGTGGAGCTGGAAGTCTTGGCTGCCTAGTTGGTGGAGCAGGCAGACGAGGTGCAACATAGGTCTGCCTTGGGGCAGGTGCATTCGGCTGGTACATGCTGTTGGGAATCCATATCTTGCGCTTCTGCGAGGACGGGCCCGAAGATGAGCCCGTGTCACGGTTGCGCCTGTGAGAGCCCTGGTATTCCCGCAGACCAGTTTTGACATTGATGGCCTTGTTCACCAGGGTGGCGAAATCAGCAAAGTCATGCACTAGAAGTGCGAGCTTGATGTCAGCTTGAAGGCCATCACGGAACTTCTCCTATCTGCGTGCATTAGTTGTCTTCTTCACCATAGCGGGACAAGTCAAGAAACTCCCGCTGATAAGCTTCAACAGTCTTGTTGCCTTGGATGAGGTTGCGAAACTCGCGCTTCTTACGGTCCATGACTCCCTAAGGAATGAAGCGAGCATGGAAGGCAGCTTGGAAGTCTGGTCAGGTGATGATTGTTCCAACTGGCAGAGTACGCCTGTGGCTGTCCCACCATGGAGCTGCGGGTCCCTTCAGGAAGAAGGAAGCAAAGGTGACATAGCTGGCAGGGGCTACATCAGCAGACTCCATCTCATAGGTGATGTCACGAAGCCAGTCATCAGCATCCAGAGGCTGAGTTGAGCTGCGGTACACAGTTGGGTTCAGGCGCATGAAATCCTGCAGAGTTACTGGGGTTGGCTGCTGGTTCATATTGGGGCGAGGAAACTGAGCCATCATATTCTCCATGAACTAGCGATTCATGTCAAGCTGTTGGATCATACCAGCCATGTACTCAGGCGGTGGTGGGAGGTTGCCACCACGTCCACGACCACCTGGTCTAACCATCCTGCTAATATATAACAGGGGTAGTTCAGCATTGAGAAATTTGCAAAGACAAGAATCATTCATGATGAAACATGCACAACGAAAGCAGCACGATAGATACTACATAGTAGTCGGCATATCTTACAAAAGAGATCATGCATAGAGTTCGGTGCACAGAGTTTGGTACATAGACTAAGACATCATAGGCGGCACGCAGGCTCGCAGCGAATGCATCTAACACTAACAAGCAAGTCTACATCAGTCCCATGCGGTACTGCGGAGGTAGGTGTAGCCCGACAGCTGGTAGTGACGCGAAGGGAAGACCTCCACGTGAGTAGCCTGGGGTCCGGGGATACTCTGGTGCAGAACCCGATGCGCAGGTGGCAGGAGAGGACCAAGTGCAGGAGAGTAGCCTCCCACATCTGGCTAGCCGACGCCCTGGGGCATCACGGTCCTGGCAGGGTAGATCGCAAAACACGACAGATCAGCAGAGCGGACAGAGGGGTGCAACAACGTCAGAGCATGATACAGGTGCTGACGGGTGGTGTACAGCTCATGGCGAAGAGCTCGGTTAGCTCTATCTAGCCCATCAGCATGCAGAACCAGGTTCTGATGGTAGAAGGGCTCTCGGGTGACAGTGGAGTAGGCAGCAGTGTAGTATCCCTCCGCACAAACATTGGATGCGATAGCAATGTGCCTGAAGGGGGAGGTATCCAACTCCTGATACTCTCCACGAAGACGTGTCAGAGCAGCATAAGCAGCATCGTGGACCGCCATGTCGATAGTCACTCCAACACCATGAGCAGTGTGCATCACGGTAGTGGAGTCATACTCTCGAGAGTAGAGGTGGACGATGGCACGGTACTGCTCCTGGTTGAAGTCCTGGTACTCCTCATAGACGGTGTACTCAGGGTGCCAGCATAACCCAGATAGGTCATCATCTCAACCAACATAGCAGGTGATCCTGAGGCACCAATGGCCATCGTGTGGCGCACGACCTGTCTCGTGGGTTCCATCTGAAAACAAAGATGTTTCAAAGGAGTCAACTGACAGTGTGGATAATGTTCAATATACTACTCTAATGAATAGCTAGGGCTTATCCAACTTTGGGCTAAACATGGTCAGGGGATCCTAGTGTTAGTGTTAGTAAAATTGTTTAACCAGAGTAGGAGAGAGTTCAGAGTCCCAGAGTAAGGATCGAGGAGTAAAAGATCCTAATACCACCCAGATGGCGACGTGGGTCCGTAAGGCACACAGCCATGTTAGTAAAAGTTTTTGTAATGTCTAGACTCAACTTCGGCTAAGGAGTGTGGAAGGGGGATTCCTACAGGCAGTCGGCTCTGATACCAACTTGTGACGCCCCCGATTCAATCATACACTAATCATACACGCAAACATGTACGATCAAGATCAGGGACTCACGGGAAGATATCACAACACAACTCTACAAATAAAATAAGTCATACAAGCATCATATTACAAGCCAGGGGCCTCGAAGGCTCGAATACAAGAGCTCGATCATAGACGAGTCAGCGGAAGCAACAATATTTGAGTACAGACATAAGTTAAACAAGTTTGCCTTAAGAAGGCTAGCACAAACTGGGATACAGATCGAAAGAGGCGCAAGCCTCCTGCCCGGGATCCTCCTAAACTACTCCTGGCCGTCGTCAGCGGGCTGCACGTAGTAGTAGGCACCTCCCGAGTAGTAGTAGTCGTCGGCGACGGTGGCGTCTGGCTCCAGGGCTCCAACGTCTGGTCGCAGCAATCGAGTATAGAAAGGGGGAAAAGGGGAGAGCAAAGCAACCGTGAGTACTCATCCAAAGTACTCGCAAGCAAGGAGCTACACTACATATGTATGCATTGGTATCAAATGGAAAAAGGGTTTCTTATGTGGACTAAACTGCAGAAAGTCGGAATAAGAGGGGGATAGCTAGTCCTTTTGAAGACTACGCTTTGGTAACCTCCATCTTGCAGCATGTAGAAGAGAGTAGACTGAAGTCCTCCAAGTAGCATCGCATAGCATAATCCTAACCGATGATCCTCCCCTCATCGCCCTGTGAGAGAGCGATCACCGATTGTATCTGGCACTTAGAAGGGTGTGTTTTATTAAGTATCCGGTTCTAGTTGTCATAAGGTCAAGGTACAACTCCAAGTCGTCCTATTACCGAAGATCACGGCTATTCGAATAGATTAACTTCCCTGCAGGGGTGCACCACATAACCCAACACGCTCGATCCCATTTGGTCGGACACACTTTCCTGGGTCATGCCCGGCCTCGGAAGATGAACACATCAAGCCCTACCTAGGCACAACAGAGAGGTCAGCACGCCGGTCTAAATCCTATGGCGCAGGGGTCTGGGCCCATCGCCCATTGCACACCTGCATGTTGCGAGGGCGGCCGGAAGCAGACCTAGCCTAGCATGCGTTCCAGTCCAATCCGGCGCGCGCCGCTCAGTTGCTGACGTCACGAAGGCTTCGGCTGATACCACGATGTCGAGTGCCCATAATTGTCCCCACGTAGATGGTTAGTGCGTATAGGCCAGTAGCCAGACTCAGATCAAATACCAAGATCTCGTTAAACGTGTTATTCTGAAATAACCGCGAACACCGACCAGGGCCAGGCCCACCTCTCTCCTAGGTGGCCTCAACCTGCCCTGTCGCTTCGCCACAAAGGTCCACTCAGAGGGCCGTCGGGACAAACTTCCTTTTGGACCCAATCCGTGGATCACTCGTGGGTACTCCTACGAGCTGACCCGTCTTTAGTCACCTGAAGTATCATATATAAAGTATATAGTATATACCCGTGATCACCTCTCGAGTGATCACGGCCCAATAGTAAAGCATGGCAGACGGACAAGAATGAAGGGCCACTGATGATAAACTAGCATCCTATACAAAGCATTAGGATTGCAGGTAAAGGTATCAATAGTTGTAGCAACAATGACAGGCTATGCATCAGGATAGGATTAATGGAAAGCAGTAACATGCTACACTACTCTAATGCAAGCAGTATAGAGGAGAGTAGGAGATATCTGGTGATCAAGGGGGGGGGGGGCTTGCCTGGTTGCTCTGGCAAGAGAGAGGGGTCGTCAACACCGTAGTCGTACTGGGTAGCAGCGGCGTCGGTCTCGGTGTCTAGCGAGAGAAGATGGGGAAGAAACAATAAATATATTGCAAACAAATGCATGATGATGCATGACATGACAAAGCGTGATGCTAGGTGTGCCCTAACGCGGTATGAGGTGATACCGGTGAAGGGGGGAAACATCCGGGAAAGTATCCCCAGCGTTTCGCGTTTTCGGACAGAGGAACCGGAGGGGGAAAGTTGTGAGTTCGATAGGTTGGGGGTGTGTGGCGGACGAACGGGCTGCGAATCCAGAATCGGCTCGTCGTTCTGAGCAACTTTCATGTTGAAAATAATTTAATCCGAGTTACGAATTAAAAGATATGATTTTCTAAAGATTTTATTAATTTTTGGAATTTAGTTAATTATTTAATTTAATTCGAAAAAGGATTTATGACATCAGCATGATGTCATGCTGACGTCATCAGTCAATGGGGGTTGACTGGTCAACCTGACCAGTGGGCCCCACTGGTCAGTGACACATATTAGTTAGGCATATTAATTAACCTAATTAGTATTAATTAGGGGTGTGGGCCCCACTGTCATTGACTAATTAATTTAATTGACTAATAGTTTAATTAGCCTAGTTATTTGATTAGTTTACTTAATCAAAATTAATTAAGCTAATTAATTCTTTAATTAATTAATTTTATTTTTATTTTTATTATATATTTTTTGTAAACGTTCTGTGGGGCGTGGGCCCCATTTGGCAGTGGCCCAGAGGGCCATTGCGGTTCAGGCTAACGGGGCGCCGTGTGCAGGGGGGCTGCGGGCGCAACCCATAGCCCGATTGGGCGCCTGCACAGGCCAGTGGAGGCGCCAGGCGCGGGTGGCCGTGGCCATGGCGAGGCCACGGACGGAGCGGTGCCGTGGTGAAGCGGGCGGCCACCGAAGGAGGGCGCCGGGCCCGTGGAGAGGTGCGGCCAGACCGAGCGGCAACTGGCCATGGCCAAGGCGGCACGGGCAGGGAAGAGGGGAGCCGGGCGCTGGCCGCGGTGACCGGTGGGCGAGGTCAGGAGTGGTGCAGGTGGTCGCGGCGAGGGCGCGCGCGGGCAAGCAGGGGAGTGAGGGCGGCGGCTGCGGTGAGCGCATGCAGAGCGCGGGGTGCGGGCGTTTAGGCATGATGAGCGAGATGGCGGGGCGCACGGCCCAGGCGCGGCGCGGGGAAGGAGGCAGCAGCAGAGCACGGCGGAAGTTGCGGGCGAGGGGCGTGGTGGCCAGTGCGGCCGGGCGCATGTGTCCGAGCAGGGCGCATCCATGGGCGCGGGCTGGGAGCCCAGGGCGCGGCGCGTGAGCGGGGCACCGACCGGAGCGCGACGACGGCGAGGCGAGCGCGCATCGGGCGTGGCCGAGGACGACGCGAGCGCGAGCGAGCGTGAGGATGGGGGAAGGCAGTGCGGTGCGGTGGCTGTGGTGCCGCTCGGCGATCCAGTCGGTGCAACGGGGCGGTCGACGGGGACGGGGAGAGAAGAGGGGGCCGGGGCCTCACCGAGGGAGCGTAGG